>NW_007257972.1:430495-598881 GCF_000164805.1 Carlito syrichta | reverse complement strand
CTGTCTGTTTATTGTTGGTGTATAGGAAAGCAACTATCTTTTGCATGTTTATTTTATACCCTGAGACTTTGCCAAAGACCTTTATCAGTGCAAGGAGGTTTTTGACAGAGTCTCTTGGGTTTTCAAGGCATAGGATCATGTCATCTGAAAAGAGGGATAACTTAACTTCCTCTTTTCCTATTTGGATACCCTTGATCTTCTTCTCTTGTCTCTAGCTGGTACTTCCAACACAATGTTGAACAGGAAAGGTGAAAGAGGACGGCCTTGTCTTGTTCTGGTATTCAGGGGAAATGCTTCCAATTTCTGTCTGTTCAGCAGTATGTTGGCTGTGAGTTTATCACAGAGGGCTCTTACTATTTTAAGGTGTGTCCATCCATGCCTAGGTGATCAAGGGAAACCCATCGTATTAAACTGTTTGAGCATACCAATGTGTATGGCATTTTTTTTTCTTTGCCATAGGAAACTCTTGTCTATGATAACTTTATTTCAGGGCATGACCCAGCAAAACTGAGCAATTGTGTGACTTTTTGCCCTGTCAGTGACAGGTCCAGACAAAACTAGATTCGAGGACCTGGTAACTTTTGACACTTTATTTCTCCAGGGCGGCATGATGGAAATGTTATTCCTATTCGATCGCATAAATGCCTTTTAATCTCTGTTCCTTTAAAGCCCAGTTCCCTCCAAACAACCAAACAATTAAAGTGTACTTGCCTCACACATTATGTAGGACTTTTTACTAGGCTTGAGTGTATTTCCATTAGAGTTGGTTTAGTAACCAGGCCTAGGACAGAAGTGACTGGATTTGTCTGATGGTCAGTCATGGAGAGTGAACTCATTGAAACCTTTTTTTTTTTGCTTTGATTACTTTCTTTTAAAAAAAATTTTTATTATAAAGATGTGGGGTACATTTCAGAGTTAGGTATACAAACATTGATCATGCAGGTACCCTTGTTGATGAGGTATGCCCCTCCCTCCCCTAGCAGTTTCCCTCAACTGCCAATACCACCCCCACTCCCCTGACAGTTTCCCATTACTACCAAATGCTTTCTTATAGTAGTATATTTGTTCAAGGTCCACTTGTGAGTGAGAACATATGGTATCCTGTTCTTTGTTTCTGTGATATATCATTGAGTATGATCGACTCCAAATCAATCCACGTTGCTGCAAAGTCCATACATTTGTCCTTCTTTGTGGCTGCATAATATTCCATTGTGTATATGTACCACATTTTCTTTATGCAGTCCAGTTTTGATGAACAACATGGTTGGTTCCATGTTTTTGCTGGTCAGGGGGAAGGAAAAAGGGCAAAGTCCCCTGCTCCCATAGCAGAATGTATGGGATGTAACACCTAAAATTTGAAAGACAGATAGGATTATAACACATGCTATTTAGGATATGGAGCATGGAGATAGATATCAAAATAATTATAAGATGTGAAACCAATTGCCTCTTCAACAGGGAGAAGCAGAAGGAAGATGATAGAGATGCAACAAACATGCGTGTGCAGGTATATTTTTTGTAGAATGATTTGAGTTCCTCTGGGGTATATTCTCAATAGGGGAATTGCTGGGTCTTATGGAGGGTCAATTTCTAGTACTTTCAGAAATCGCCACACTATCTTCCAAAGAGGTTGCACTAGTTTGCATTCCACCAGCAGTGTAGAAGCATTCCTTCTTCTCTGTATCATCACGAGCATCTATTGTTGTTTGTTTTATTAATGATGACCATTCTTACTGGGGTTATGTGATATCTCAATGTGGTTTTGATTTGCATTTCCCTGATGATAGTGAGGCTGAGCACTTTTTCATGTGTCTGTTGGCTGCCCATATATCTTCTTCTGAAAAGTGTCTATTCATGTCTTTTACCCACTTTTTAAAGGGGCTGTATGTTTTTTTCCTTTTGGCACGTTTGAGTTCCTTGTAGATCCTAGATGTTAGACCTTTGTCAGATATACAGTTGGCAAATTTTTTTTCCCATTCTGTGGCCTATCTCCCTGCTCTCTTGATGGTTTCTTTTGCTTTGCAGAAGCTCGTTAGTTTGATGGGGTCCCACTAGTCTATCTTACTTCTTATGGTATGGACACTTAGGGTTCTGATCAGGAATTGGTTGCCAGTTCCAATTTTCATAAGGGTGGCTCCTGCATTTTCTAAGATTCTTATAGTTTGAGATTTTACGTTTAGGTCTTTGATCCATTTAGAGTTAATGTGTGTGTATGGTGATAGGTAGGGGTCCTGTTTCAATCTTCTACATGTGGTCAGCCAGTTTTCCCAGCACCATTTACTGAATAGGTTCTCCTCTCCCCAGTGGTTGGTGTTGGAAGCTTTGTCAAAGATGAGTTTGTTGAGGAATTGAGGCTTTGCTTCTGGAATCTCTATCTTGTTCCATTGGTCTCTGTGCCTGTTCTTGTACCAATACCAGGCTGTTTTAATTACTGTAATCTTATAGTAAAGTTTGAAGTCTAGAAGTGTGATATCTCCTGCTTTGTTTCTTTTGCTAAGAATTGTTTTGACTATTTGTGGTCATTTATGTTTCCACATGAATTTCTGTATTGTCATTTCCAGGTCTGAGAAGAATGATGTTGGTAATTTAATGGGTATTGCTTTGAATCTGTAGATTGCCTTTGGTAGGATGGACATTTTAACAATGTTGATTCTTCCTATCCATGAGCATGGAATATTTTTGCATTTGTGTCTTAGATTTCTTTGAACAGCGTTTTGTAGTTCTCATTGTAAAGGTTTTTCCCTTCTCTGGTTAGGAAGATGCCTGAGTATTTCATTTTTTTGGTGGCTATTGTGAATGGGATTGTGCTTTTTATTTGGGTCTCTGCCTGCTTGTTGTTTGTGTATAGGAATGCAACTGTCTTTTGCACGTTTATTTTGTACCCTGAGACTTTGCTAAAGTCCTTTATCAGTGCAAGCAGGGTTTTGACAGATTCTCTTGGATTTTCAAGGTATAGGATCATATCATCGGCAAAGAGGGATAACTTGACTTCCTCTTTTCCTATTTGAATACACCTGATTTTCTTCTCTTTTCTAATTGCCTGAGCTAGGACTTCCAACAAGAGGGGTGAGAATGGGCAGCCTTGTAGTGTTCCAGTTTTCAGGGGAAATGTTTCCAGCTTCTGCCCATTTAGCAATATGTTAGCAGTGGGGTTATCATAGATGGCACTTATTAATTTGAATTATGTTCCTTCTATACCTACATGTTTGAGCACTTTTATCAAGAAGGGATGCTGGATTTTTATCAAAAGCTTTTTCTGCATCTAATGAGATAATCATGTGGTTCTTGTTTTTACATCTGTTGATATATTTAATGACATTTGTGGTCAGGTGAATGTTGAACCAGCCCTGCATCCTGGGGATGAAGCCTACTTGGTCATGGTGGATGATTTTTGAGATGTGTTTTTGGATCCGATTTGCTAGAATCTTGTTGAGGATTTTTGCATTTATGTTCATAAGGGATATTGGCCTGTAGTTCTTTTTTGTTGGATCTTTACCCAGTTTGGGTATCAGTGCAATGTTAGTATCATAAAATGATTTGGGGAGAATTCCATCTTTCTCAATTGCCTGGAATACTTTCAGTAGGATTGGTATCAGCTCTTCCTTGTACATTTTGTAGAATTCTGCTGGAAAGCCATCTGGTTCTGTGCTTTATTTGGTAGGTAGTTATCGTATGACAGAGTCAATTTTCTGGGTTGTTATTGTTCTATTTAGTGTCTCAATGTCTTCTTGTTTCAACCTTGGAAGGTTGTGTGATGTCAGAAAGTTCTCCATATCATTTAGGTTATCAAGTTTGTTTTCATACAGGTGTACATAGTAATCTCTGATAATCTTTTGTATTTCTTCAGAATCAGTTGTGATTTGATCTTTTGTATTTCTGACTGTGTTTATTTGGGCTTTCTCTCTCTTTTTCTTGGTCATACTGGCTAGGGGCCCATCAATCTTGTTAATTCTTTCAAAGAACCAGCGTTTTTTTTTTTGTTGTTTATGTTTTCTATGACATTTTTGTCTTCTATGTCCCGTATTTGTGCTCTTATTTTTGTTATTTGGATTCTTCTGCTAAAGTTGGGATTTTGGTGGTCTTCTTTCCAGCTCCCTTAGGTGATTTGTTAGGCTCTCAACTTTTGATCTTTCCATTTTATTGATGTGTGCTCGTAGAGTTATAAATTCTTCTCTGAGAACTGATTTCAGGGCATCCCAGAGGTTTTGGTAAGATGTTTCTTCATTTTCACTTGCTTCCAAGAATCTTTCAATTTCTGCTTTGATTTCAGTGTTGACCCAGTAGTTGTTCAGCATCATACTATTTACCATGTCTTTGTGGGCTTTGGGGAAATGGTGGTGTTGTTGATATTTTTCCTACCACTATGATCTGAGAATGTACATGGCAAGATTTCAACCTTATGGAATTTGTTTATGTTTGATTTATGGCCAAGGATGTGATCAGTCTTGGAATATGTTCCATGTGGTGATGAGTAAAATGTGTATTGTGTGTTTGTTGGGTGGAGTGTTCTGTAGGTATCTATTACATCCATTTGATTGAGCATCAAGTTGAGGTTCCAGATCTCTCTGCTTTTTGCCTCAATGATCTGTCTAGGATTGTTAGTGGGGTATTTAAGTCTCCAGTTATAATAGTGTTAGAGTCAATATCTTATTTTAGTTTACTTAGTAGTTGTTTTATAAATGCTGGTGCTCCTGTGTTGGGCTTTGTGCATATGTGTTTTAGGATGGATATTTGGTGCATATGTGTTTAGGATGGATATTTCTTGTTGATGAATTGAACCTTTTATCATTATATAGTGTCCTTTTGCATCTTTTTCAATTTTTGGTAGCTTAAAAGTTGTTTTGTCTGATATTAAAATTACAATTCCTGCCCTCTTCTGTGATCCATTTGCCTGGAAACTCATTTTCCAACCTTTAACTTTGAGTCTGTGTGCATCCCTTGAAGTGAGATGAGTCTCCAGGATGCCGCAAATAAATGGGTCATGGTTTCTTATCCAATCTGCCATTCTGTGTCTTTTCAGTGGTGCATTTGGTTCCTTCACATTCAGGCTGATTATTGAAATATGATTGTTTATTCCTGTCATGAGGTTCTAATAAAATTTTTCCTTTGCTTGTTTTCTTTTGGCTTTGGAGTTAATATATGTGTATGTTTTCAAGTTTCTTGTTGTACTGTATTCTCTGCTGATTCTGTGCTCTGCTGTTCTCTTGAGAAGTGTGTGGTCAATTTTTTTCTTCTTTCTTCTGTGCTTAATATCTTTTTAAGTGTCTCCTGTATAGCTGATCTGGAAGCTGCATAATCTCTTAGGGATTGGATGTCTGGAAAGGATTTTAATTCTCCATCACGGATGAAGCTGAGCTTGACTAGATAAGAAATTCTTGGTTTGAATTGTTTATCTTTAAGGACTTTGAATACAGGGCTCCAGTTCCTTCTTGCTTGTAGTGTTTTTACTGATAGGTTTGCTGCTATTCTGATTGGTTTTCCCTGGTAGGTAGTCTGACCTTTCTCTCTTGCTGCCTTTAGGATTTTTCTTTTGTGCCTACTTTGTTTAGGTGAATTACTGTGTCTAGGGGTTGGTCTTCTCCTTTGATGTCTTGTGGGGGTTCTCTGTATCTCTGCTTGACTGGTCACATCTCTGGTGAGATGGGGAAAGTTTTCTTGGAATACTTCATAGAATATTTGCTCCAAGTTGTTCTCCATTTCCCTTTCTTCTTCTGGGATACCAATCAGGCATAGGTTCGGCCTCTTGATATAATCGCACATCTCTTGTAGACTTTGTTCTTTCTTTTTAAGTCTTCTTTCTATGTTTTTTACAGATTGGGTTAATTCCATGTCCTGGTCTTCAAGTTCTGAGATTCTTTCTTCAGCTAGATTAATTCTGCTTTCCATGCTTGTCATCTTGTTATTTATTTCCTGGATGAAATTTTGTATTGCCAAAATCTCTGTTACAAGTTCTTTCAGTATTGCATCTTGTCTTTCTTGAGTCCTATTCATTCTTTCCAACTATTCCTTAAACCTTCTGGAGACAGTCCTTGGTGACATCCATTGTTTGGGCACCAAGGTCTGATTTTTTCAGGAGTTTTGTCTTTGGTATACTTGAAATTGCCTGAGGTCTTCCTTTGGTTTTTCCTCATTTGTGACAGATCTCTTGTTTTGCTCTTTAGTTCTTTTATTCAGTGTCAGTGGCAGAGGCTTTCCCTTCTGACATTTGCTCAGGCCTCTATTTTTCCCTGATCCAGGCTCTGGATTTGTTCTATTTTGAAAAAGGATGGTGGATGGGAAGCTTTGCTGTCTCTTGTAGTTTTTGAAATTCAAATAAAGTGGGGGATGGGGTGCACTAATCTCCTTGGAGTTCTTCTTCCTCCTTTTCTGGCCACACTCTTTGTCCCACAGCTGGATCAGGGTAGGGGGTGGGGCGCCTGGAACTCAGCACTCCCTCTGAAGTTTATGCTTTTAGGATATTCCCTTTGGGTCACAATTAAGCCCTAAGTAGTTGATCCACCAGTCACAGAGATCAGATCTTTTGGTCCATGATGAGCAAGTTGGAGCACTTTCCTGCCCCACCGTCTATATGATGATGGACTGCCTCTCTTGTCCTCTTCTGTGGGAACTTGCCTCTGGACTCCATCTGCCACTCCTTCTAGCACCCTGCAAGGTCCTGAAGTGATAAGGCAAAGCCGGGAGCAGTCTCTCTCCTGCTTCAATGGTGAGGGAGCACCTGGGGCAATAGTGTCTCCCTGCTGCTTTTCTAAAGGAAAACTTCTGTCTGTTTTGAAAAAACAATGGTGCTCCTCTTCTGCGACCTGGGAAGAGCCAGGGATGAAGTAGAGAAACTGCAGCACCTGCTGTTGCACAAGGGGCCTGGCCACCCACTCACGAGCCCCACTTAGACAGTCTCTCCCAGCATTTTCTTGCCAGGGAGGGTTTGTTTATTTAAAAAAAATAAGAAAGAAAAGCAAGAGAAAACGGCGCTCGGCTTCTGCATCCCAGGAATTGCCAGAGTCCAAGTCCAGATGCTGTGGCACCAGCTGCTGCACCAGGAGAGCCCTGGCCGCCAGCTCCCTAGCCCTCACTCAGTCAGCCACTCACACACCCACTCGCTCACCAGCACATACACAAAATTTTCCATACACTCACTCACACGGGGACTCACATAGTCCAACTGGCTCAGCTGCCATCTTCCCCACTTCCCATCAACTTTGAATTTTAAAACATTTAAGATGTTTTACTTTTCATGATCTTTGTGATTTGAAATGAGTCTGTATTTTTAATGTTGTTTTTCCCTGTCCCATTCATCTCTACCTCTATACTGAATATGTGGAACACAAAGACACTGTTATGAGGTATAGATTTTGCAGTTGTTCCATTCTGTCATTACACTTCAAAATCTGAAGAGAATGCAAGAAAATAATATATGGCATTTTGAGAATGGAGTAAAGATATGAAATAAATGAAGAGTAATTTCTTATGGATTATTCTTCTAATTTTAGAGTATAAAAGTGTTAGTAGAACTCTCCCAGTAGATCCTGCTTTCAGAGTCATCTATTTAATGTATAAAATGTATTTTTTTCCTTGCCTGAAATTTTCTCCCTCCCTTTGTTACTTATATGTCTATTTTAGATTTATCTAATAGTTCTATAAAGTTACTTTGCCTTAGTTATTCACACATTATCCTGGTTTGAGGCCTTAGCTGTGAAGATAATTATATAAATCAAGTAATTTCTCCTCTTCAATTTGCACAGGGAGAGAATGTGATATTAACGTGTGTTAGCCTGTAGATATTTAAAGATCTGCATGAAATGATTCAAGGTAAACTGGTATTGAGGAGTCTTTGCAATTTCTTTCCATTATATAAGTTTCATTTAGTGAGTGGATTGACTGAGCGCGGGTTCGGGACCCGCCTGGGCAGCGAGACCTCATCTCTACAATAAATCAAAAAAATCAGCCGGGCGTGGTAGCGCATGCCTGTAATTCCGGCTACTTGGAAGGCTGAGGTGGAAGGATCGCTGGAGCCCAGCAGGTCGAGGCTACGGTGGCCGGTAGCGGCCACTGCACTCCAGTCTGGTCGACAGAGTGAGACTCCAACTCAAAAAAAAAAAGACTCACACAATTTAATCAAACCTTGGAAAAGTCCGTTCCATAGGAGAGCATTAAACATTAATCATTTCACATCACCAAATAATTAATGAAGAGTAACTGTGATGCTCCTAGGGAAGGTTAGTAACTATTGAGAATAAAGCAATCTTATAGAAAGGTTTTGCAGGCCAGCTCAAAAGCCACTTCCTCCAGAAGTTCTTTCCCTCTTGTAAGCCCTCCTTTGCAATCCCTCCACTTTGTGTACTTACATAGCGTGGATGGTTACTTCTAAATTACACTGTAGCCAGTGTGTCCTTCACTGGAAGGGCGGGGAAATGTCTGATATTTCATCTCTGCATCCCCCACAGACTTAGCATTATCCCTGGCACAAAGGAGGCAGTCAACCAAGCCTAACTATGAGAATGTTACTGGTGATGATGACAATGATTCAAAAAGTGGTAAGTGTAAATTTCTGGAGCACCCTCTGTACACAGAATTAGAGTTTTTGTATGTATTTATTCACTTAGAACAACAACAAAAAGTACACATAGACAACACAATTCCAATTATATAACTTGCAATATGGAACATTAAAATCTGACTTTTCAGAAACATTTGGCCTTTATTTGGACTGCCAGTACAGTCCTATCTTCTAAGGTAAAACTGAAAGGAAAAATTACACTCTAAGAAGTTCGAAAGGAAAACAAAATGCTTATCATTAAAGAATAGAAAAAAAGAGATTTTTGATAAACTCTAAGTAGGATTTAAATTTTGAATCCTAGGTTAACTTTATAATAATTTTCATTAACTTTAAACATTGCATATTTTCAATTGTCCTTTTTTCAGGACCTACCTATAGGCTAAAAATTGTCACATGATGCATATATCTGGATACTTGCAATTAACTATATCTTCTTTTCAGAGACTTACATTTGCTGGAAATATTTTAATAAATGGGCAAAATATTTTGAGTGAATTAATTTTTATTGTATTTGTCTGCAGTGTTGCTAATGTAGATTCAATACATTTGTAAAAGGTGCACAAGGCATCTCATTAGCTGTGCTTCTATCTTTTCTTTTGCTTGCATAGGTCGCTCTTTGTGTCTTCACTCCTCCCTGGTCAACTGCAACTTCTCCTAAATAGTGATGTCCCAATTTTCCTTTTCCTTTCCAGAACCCTCTGTAAAGTATGCCCCAAGCCTACCTTAGAACTGCAGAATCAGCATTTCCAGAAATACCCTGTACTTAATAGGCAGTTTTTATTGTTGGACAAGTTTGGAAACAGCTCTCAAACATTCTTCCCTAAGCTCTTTGAGTCACATTTTTACAAGAGAAAATAAAACATTTCCATTGTAATGCACTAAAAGTGTGGTTGCAGAAAAAGTTCATAAACATTATTTCTATTCTAATTTCATTTAATGTTTAAGTTGTACCACCATTCTGATTAATTGGAAAATCACATTTCCACCTCAGAGTTTAAAAGAAAATGTATCATGTATATCATTCTGGAAATGATAACATCTGATATATTATAACTGATAATATCTATATAGTCATTCTGCTGTGACTTCATTCCCTCATCAAGTCAACTCTCAGAAGCCAGACTCTCCTTTTCAATTTCATCTATGCTTCTCACAGACCCCAAACAGGCAAATAATAGATGTAGAATACATGTGTATTGAGTTGAAACAAATCAAACTGAATTATTGACAAAGGAGAAATCTTAATTATGTTGGCACATCTTTTTATTTATTGTTGTTGCTTGGAGATCAACATATGTTCTGCCTACTGAGAACCAACTGCCATCACTCAAGATTTCCACTTGGCAAAGAAAAGTAAAAGAAAAGCTCTTTTTTCCAATCCTCTCTCCCTTAATGTACTCATATTTCTTCTTTCTTTGCTCTTTTTTCCAAGCTTGCTCTGTTGACTCTGCTTTGTCTTTCCACACCCAAGTAGTGGCTTTATATCTGTATTTATAATATATAACCTAGAATGTCAACTTCAGTCAGGCAAAGGTTCCCTCAGCAGAGCTTTCTGGTCTTGGTCAGAACATTAATAAAATAAATAGCAGGTCCTAGGCTATGAACTAAACCATTTAAATAATAAAAGTGGGACTTTTCTTGCTCTAGTGGGAAAACACGTGCAGCAAATATCCTGAATCAAGGGGTATTTTTTTTTTTTTTTGCCATCTAAAGTAGCTCTGGACCTAAAAATCTGTGGCTCATCAGACCTTACAGCATCCAATATATATGCTTGAATATCTGTTGAAAGAAAGGAAAACTGGAAGGGAGGAAGGAAGAAAAGGGGGGGTTTGTTTTGTTATTTCATTGAAAACGTTATTTGCAATACTGCCAATGTTTATTTCAAAGTTCTTTCATCTGAAAACCATGAGTTATCAATTATCCTAAGTTTTATGTGTATGGCTATGAATATACATATTCATATACATATGAATATCTTTTGGATTTTATCTGGAAAAGGTAAGGTCTATAATTTTTCCATGTGGTATCACAAACATGTCTTTATTATAGAAGCAAAATTGGGTACTCAAAATCGTTTTTTCACACTCACATTTTATTTACATAGTATATAATTACTACATTGTAAGGGTATATATATACAGTATTCCAAAATAAAGGTAAAGAATATTAAGGTACTTGAGGTTTTGCTTGATGTGCTGACATTTTTAGTGTACATGTAGACTGCAGGATGAGATAGGGCATTTCTGAAATAATTCTAATATCAAGTTGGCACTTTCGGGAAAAAGCTGAATGGAGAGAGGGAGAAGAGTGTAAGTTATTCATTTGTTATTGATGTTGTTGTTTTGTCAAGAGGATATAGATGGAGCCAAAGTAGCAGCACTTGTGAGGTTAAATGCAGTTTAGTGTACATTTTGACATTTTGGGTGTAGAGTCCATGTGAGCATGTGTTTGTATGTGTGGAGTGAGTGGTCTCTCCCTATTGAAAAGATGTTTATAAAATACCGAATTGGAGTCTGAGAGGTTGTGGTGTCTAGCATCTATTAGTCTACAGTTGTAGGATGAAATCCAAAGTGCATATGAGAGGACAAGTGAACAAGATGCATGGTCAGTACTGGAAGATGATATTTTATTTTCATCACCTCTCCCTATGGTCTCTATGGGTTTATCACCTCTTCTCCAGACTCTCTTAGCCATGTGGTCTGCCTCTAGTTTCTTCACCAAGACACGCACAAGCACACACCACTTTTTAAAAGCTTGCCAAATTTTATCAAAAACATCATATTTGATTTCAGTGTTGATATGTTTCCATTATGGAGCTTATCTCTTGCCTGACCAGGGTAAATGCTTCAGGTATTCAGAGGAGAAACAGAGGGATGGAGCTGTTCAAGAAAGGGAAAGTGAGATGCACGGGGACTGGGCCTCAAGTGCAGATGTGTTTCCCCTGGCAGAGAGAGCATGTGTGTGCCTGCTGGGTTTAAGGCACAGGGTGGCACCTCCAGGCAGTGGGCAGGGCATACAAACCAAGATTATGCCCCATTTACTAGGGAAAAGAAGAAAGAAGGAAGTTCCGTTTACCTTGAGAATATATATCAGGGATTGTAGGAGACAAAGCTGAAAAGATACTGTGGGACAGATTACAGAAGGCCTTGAATACCTTGTTAGGATCATCTCTCACCCGCCATTCCCCCACCATCACCAACGCTCCTCTTCCCTCCCCGCCTCCCCCCACTAGTACTGCTCTCTTCATTGTCCAGGGATGGCACCTCTGAGCTGGGTTGTTTCTGTTTCCTTCCAGCAAGAAACCAATACAGATTTCAACCTTTCTCTTGAAAGAAAACAAAAACAAAAACAGAAAAGAAAAGAAAAAAAAAAAAAACACCTAGTGAATCCTTTACCTCCTGAAGCCCAGCAGATGTACTGGAGAACTAATTTGCCTGATGAATGAACATTGCTCTCTTGAAGAAGAGATTGATCAACAGAAACCCAAAAGTACCTTCCTCTGAGGTCCTCAGAACACACAGACATATGTCTTTCATCTTGATATTCTCACAACATTACAAACCTGTCCAGAAAAGGGATATAGGGAGAGGAGAGGAGGAATAACATGAACTAGGGACTGGAAGAGACAAAAAGAGGAGAGGTGAGGGGAGCTGAGGAAAGGAGAAGAGGGAGGGAATGCAGAATGAGACAAGTCCTTCAGCTTGTATGCATCATGGAGACCCTTACAAAGCCATTTCTGTCTTTCCTTGTGTTCTAAGAAAGACAATCTTTGAAGGATCAATCTATAGTAGAAGGAAGCCTAATGAATAGTGAAAGAGACACTATGTCTTTTTTTTTCCATTGCTTTTACAGGCAGCAGTAAATGTATGGCTTTTTTTTTTTAAGTAAAGAGGAATTAATTTAAAAACATAAAAGCTAGATGCTGAATTGTGATGGAAGCAGTGGGGTGATAAAAATAATGCATGATAAGAAATAAGGCTTAGTCCCATGCCTTCCTACTGCAGTTGCTTAAGAAACTGAAAAAGCATAATCGGGAAGCTATCCCTGGGTTCTTCCTTTTGCATCAGAAATGACTAGTGAGAGCTGGGGCTGGAGAGAAATGGTTCTTCCTTAGCATGTTTGCATTGTTCTTAATATATTTGTCTGAGCATCCAAACACCATCAAAGAATGCATGAAAGGACACATAGCATGCAATCATGCCACTGAGGTCACAATCTTACAAGATCAAGACCAGCCACCCCAACTCTTACAAGCTATCATTTACCAGAAGAGGCCATGGGAGTCAAAGTGGTGCACTTAAATGACAGCGATGTCCCCAGGAAAGGAATACATAAAAGTGATATTAGCCTTATTATTAGGTTGATGTGTTTAAGTGTAGTTGATTTCTGCTCTTTAATAATTCATTTGATACCTCTATTTTAAGTTTGGGTTTAAAATGCTAGCATGTGTCTATCCTGTGTTTTCCTAAAAAAAGATTGTATTTGCCAGAAGGACACCTCATGTGCAGTTGGCAAACAGCACATTGATTAGGACAGGCTGTGCTGAAGGAGCACTTATCTTCAGGTCCCACATGGCTACATGACCCCTGATATTGCTAGTGTGACAGTGCTTCTTCCAAGACACAACTCTCTTCTAACACATGCTGCTTAGGGTTTTGGGCGACTAAATACAGTTCCAGGGACAGGGACATAGCCCACACCTATACACCCTGCATTTCAAACTTGCTGTGTTTCACCTTCATACCCTTCTGCAACACAGTGAACTTGCTTACACTATACAATTCACACACACACACACACACACACACACACCCGAACATGGGAAAGAACAGATGGTTTTATAGCATGCCTCATGACTATTTAAGTTATGAGTTGCTCTATTCTCCACTATTTCTATGCTAACCACTTAAATTTGGTCATAAAATTAAAGTTAAGGAAGGATATCTCTCCCCCTCCCCCACTGCTGTTTGATATTTAAATGTTAACACTGCTCTGATAAAATGAAGACAGCAAGTGTCAGTGGGAGGAATGTACACTGCGGTATCAGAAAAGACCTCACGAGAATGCAGGAACCCCAGCTCTCTGCTCACCACCTATGTGACCTTACTAAGATTCTTAACCTCTCTGAGTCTCTGCAAAATGAGGATGGTAAGACTCCTCTGAAGTTGAAGTGAGAGTCAAATGAGAACTGCAGCATCTAGCAGAGTGCCCAGCACACTGTAATCATTTAGTGTTAGTTGAATCTGCAGCTGAATCAGTGGAGTAGAAGAGAACACAGGATACTTGAAAAACATCCACTAGGGCTATTTTTAGTTCATAAAGCAGTTCAGTTGATTGAGGGACATGTCTGGTGTGTTATACCCTATGAATATGGAGATTGTAGTAAAGTTCCCTTTTATGCATATTTCTTAGCAATGAATCTTCTCAGTATCCCTGGCTGAGGTCTGTACATACTAAATTAGACAATAAATATTCTTATTTAACTCCATGTTTATTTTCTTCTATGTACTAATGTTTCCAAAATCTCTACCTATAATGGTAGTCCTTACATTCTGCCTTACTTATAGGTCTTGGCTAATAACTTCTGCAAATCCCTTCCACTAATGAGGTGAAATATGCTTAAGCTCTGTGAACTATGCTAATTAATACCTTGTAAATATTAGATATGTGTTATCAATATATGTTGTGTATGTTTTAGAGGATCTAAATGTCTCTATCCTTCCTCAGGACTGGAGAGGAAGCAGGTCCTCACTTTAAATCAACCTTGAAAGATGACATGACACAAAGGCTTGTGTCAGGAGACCAGGTAGAGCTGAAGTTTCCTATTCCCTCAGCTCATGCTTAGGGCTGCAGGTGGGGTTCTTGCTGAGCTCACCATGAATAATCTAGATGAAGACAAGCCTGTAGCAAGCAGTCTTGCTAGCCCATAATAAGTATGTTATGAGTATTTCCCTACTCTATGTGAAGTAAAGAGATGCTGACTCTGGAGAACATACCCAGAAATATGAACTATACTAATCATATGCTTTGTTTACAAAGAATAATTTTAATAATTTTTTAATTATTACAAAATTAAAACCAGATCCAATTTTTAACACAATAGTTAGAATAAATTAGCATTGAGATTGGTAAAAGAATCTGTATCTACTTTCAATTCTCACAGAGATATGAGTCAATATTCTAATGTCTTTGTGCTTCACTTTTCTCATCTGTAAAATAAATGACTATACTTACACAGTACATTTTTATTATTTGTTTCTAACTATCTTCCATTTTCCTAAGCCTGGCTGTACCCCATCCTTCCTGGAATCTGGCTGTGTGAAACAAGGCAGTCTACTTTTGTCTAAACCAGTTCAGACTCAGTTTCTGACCTTTAAAATCAAATGAGTTCCAATTTACATGACCTAACTATTCAGAGTAGACAGAAGAATATGATTTCTCAGATGAAAGGAGAAATATAAATATTTTACATAACATAGTAGTCATACATAAGTTGTTTTTTATTATTTAATCAGTTTCTAGAAAATAATTACAAATGACAAGCAGCGCTACTGTTCACTCTACTTGACAGGCTACATAACTCATAAGAGGAATAACTGAATATTTGTTAACCACTGACTTCCTCTGTGAAATCTAAGTCTTAAAGCTATTTCAAACAAAATTATTTCCTAATTATCAAACCCAGTGATTATTTTCTTCCTTCTCTTATGTCTCAAGTTAACTTACCCAGCTGTTTTTGTAATCAGAGCCCTTTCTGTTCCTTGGAAAATTTTATCCCATTGGTTGTGAGTTCCCATCAATTACAACTTGTCTTCAACCTCCATCTCTTCAACCTCCATCTCTACTGCTCCCTTCCCATCTGCTCACATGCATCCTTTATCTTCCCTGTGTTAATAATAAAAAAGAAGGTCCCCTAGCCCCATGTTCCTCATGTGATATAGATACAGCTGTGTTTTCCTCTGACTCCAATAAACTTCTCAAGAGAGTGAGAGCACAGTAGCCTAGCAATCAAGGTTGAACAGACCTGAATTTGAATCTGAGCTCCATCAGTCCATTATTATCAGTAATGCGATGTGCTCAACTAGCTATGTAAACTACTCTTCCATCTGTGTTGCAATTTGCTCATCTGCAAAGTAAGGATAATTATATATCTACTTAATGGGGTTTAGGGGAATACCAGACACACAACTCATCTCCCCAATAAGCATTGTTTATCACCACCGTTATTATAACCGTATCTCCATTTCTTCACTGAGTGCTTTTTTTGTTTACATGTTGTACTGTCTTTTTTCCTCTCCTCCCAGCTCACAATTCTAATGGCTAAATGAAACTATTCTCAATTGTTCAAGACCATTTCCTTTTTGAATCTCACTTCTTCTTTGGCTTTCCTAATTCTCCTCCTTGCTCTCTAAATTCTTCTCTGTCTCTTGACTAGCTCTATTTTCTTCTTTAGAGGGGACCTTATAGAGTTGATTCTTGGTTCTCCTCTTCAGTGGAGAGCAGGACCATGGAGCAATTGTCTTCAGAACCCAAGTGCTGAAGATGTGCATTGGGCAAGGGAGAGATTTGGAACATACCTTTCACCAAGAAAGTCATATTTTGTTTGGTGTCCAAGGATGCAGTAAAGAGCTACAAAAGGGTTGTGGAAGATGGTCAAGGACAAGTCTTCATCCATTCAATATTCAGTATTATAAGACTTAATCTTGGGCCAAAGTATAATACATACTATAAAATATTTAACTTTTATGATACATTAATAAAAACTTGACATGCATCTAAGTTAGTTTTTTTATAATACTGATGGAGATTATTTTCACACTACAGTAATTAGTAATGTAATTCTGCAAAGTGAATACTGTGCATAGCTTACTTCTTGAGTCTACACCATGATCTGACATTCACCTCCCATTACTTGCTCATCTATTTGTTATTTTACAGAGTTCTCTCTGTAAGCATATTTCTTCTTTATGTCTTATGGCAAACTTGATTATTCTCTTCCTAGGCCCTTTAAAATCAGAACATGTGAAACCTCACATCTGAGAAAGTTTTGGAATAAAATACAAGGCGTTCCCAAAGAAGGCAAGGAGCTTCATTATTCTGGGTGATCGGTTGTTTTCACTCTATAGGAAATGAGGCCTGATGCATCTTGTCAAGTGATTAGTTTTTCAGCCTTTGTTCGAATGTGTCTTCTAAATGTTTCTGAATTAATCTTGATGCTAGTACAATTAACTACTAAAGATTTCATTTCCTTCATTGTCTGTCTTGTGAACTACTCCTCCCTGAAACCTGTACTAAGGGGTCAGCCCCTTGTGCAATTTTCCTTGAGAACAGGGTTGATGCCTTTTTCATCTTTGAAGCCCAATGTTTTTTATGAGTGGACACTTAATAAATGTTTGATGTTCTAGGTATAGGCAGAGAAATATGCTACAGGGATTCTGATAAAACCTGCTTTTGTTGTAACAAAAGCTTGTGATCCACTGAGACTTGATTCTGGGAGATGATGAGCCAATGAAACCACATAATTTACTTTCTCTGTCTCTTTCTTCACAGCAATTCACCAGAGCAAAGCAGCCCCTTCCCATCACTTCCCTCTCGCTGAATATACTCTCTGTGTGCTAAGACTTTGGAAGTGGACTAGCAACATTGATTACTGGATATAAGGGGAAAAGACAGTGTCTACATTTTCAACTCTCATTGTCTCATTGGATTCTTTTTTTTTTTTTTTTTCCTCCTCTCCACCTTCCCATTCAGGTCTCTTGGTTCATTGGATTCTTAATACTACCAAGTGAGTTAGGTAGATTAGATACAGCCATGTTTCATAAACAAAGAAATGTAAAGCTTAAATTCAAGAGATTTCATAAGATGATTGATAGTGGCTGAACATTATTGCCAATCGGGTCTCCCAACTCATATCCAATCACATGAAATTCCCACTGTCATATATTTTTTAAGTATTACTTTACATAAGTAATATGTAACAATATTATGAGTAATATGTAACAATACTATTCTACTAACAATACTATTAGTGTCAGTGTGTAACAGTGACAACAGTCGTTCTTTCTTTTACAAATGTAAAGGTACTTTCATGTATATTATTTGCTTTCAATACAAGAATAAATCACCAAGATTTCAAGCTGCCAACTCTACCAATCAGGAAGTAATACTTCCAGTAAGTAGACATGCTTACCTGATGTATTCATTCCATATCCCAGCAATTACCTTATAATTTTTCTAAAATTTTAGGTGAACTTGTTTTATTAAGATTAATGTGTCCAAACTTTACAGCAGCAGCTTCATCCTCTAAGTTGGCAACATCAGTGATTGGATATGTTTTGATTTGAAATGAACCAAATAACTTTTAAAGTGAAAATTCCCGCTTTAAAGCTATAAACTTCTCCAGTAGACCATAACTCCCCTTGAGAGCAGAAAATTGTCTTTTGCATCTATATCCTTTTAAAATGATTTTTAAATATGTGAGGTACAATTTAGGGTTAGGTACATGAGTGGTCATCGTGCAGGTAAAGTTTGGATACCCTTATTGATATTATATACCCCCCCTCCCCTGGCAGTGTCCCACTACTGCCAATTTCTTTCTTATAGTATTATGATAAATGTTCAGGGTCTGCTTATGAGTGAATACATGTAGTACTCAGATCTTGTTTCTGTGATAAATCACTGAGTATTATAGACTCTAAACACATTCAAGTTGCTGTGAAATCCATAATTTTGTTTTTCTTTATGGCTGCATAATATTCCATCATGTGTATGTACCATATTCTTTATCCAGTTCACTTTTGATTAGCAGCTTGGCTGGTTCCATGTTTTTGCTATTGTGAATATGCATCTATATCCCTAGCTCCCTAGCACTCTACCCAGCACACATTACACATTCTAAAAATGTTGAGTGAATGAATGAATGATTTTAGTCATTTTCTACAGAGATCCATTCTTCCATTCTTTGCAGATCTACCAGTCAACTACCTAAGGAACTTCGAAGCTTGGGGTTTTACCATTTTTTTAATACAAAAAAGCCAAAAGATATATAATGGCAAACTCAGGGGGGCATTAGATCAGAGCACCAAGAAAAGTTTAATCTCTAACAAAGATCATGACCTCAAATACACTTAGACCTAGCTCTGAGAGAAAGCATGTAATTTTTCTAAAGCCACAGATATTCGAGGAAGTGCCTACTGTCAGAGAAGACTGGAAAGAGAAGACAAGCACTATGGCAGTTGGTGTGCTTTGAGATTGTTATATATTTTCTGCCTAAGAATAATTAGGCAGTTTTAGTTTATATAACATCTCTTACTTTGCAAGGGGGCATTGTCATGAGTTGTGTTAGGGCCTATTTGTGCCTTTTTTTTTTTTTTTTTGAGTTGGAGTATCACTCCATCACCCAGGTTGGAGTGCAGTGGCACACTCACAGCCACCCCAGCAACGACTTGCTGGGTTCTGGCAATCCTTCTGCCTCAGCCTTCCAAGTAGCAGGAACTACAGGTACACACTACCACGCCTGGCTAATTTTTTGATTTATTGAAGAGACGAGGTCTCACCGTGTTGTCCAGGCTGGTCTTGAACCTGCAGGCTCAGGCAATCATCTTGTCTCAGCCTCCCAAAGTGCTGGGATTATAGGCTTGAGCCACCGTGCCGGCCTGTGCTTAATCTTTATGGAAATCAGTACTGAAAAGGAGGCTAAGGCCTCAGCTAAGTTGAGAAATTCGAATTCTGTAGAAATCAACAAAGGCATACTTCCTGACAACCAGGCCAGGAGGGTTCCTCCCAGGCACACCCACTCTACCACAAACATCAAATGAAAGACTGGTCTTGGCCTATTTCCCACTCACACATCTCATTCTAGGTTATCTATCTCATTCTATTATTTTGTCACGTGATCCTCCTCTTGTTTTTCCCACCATTCACTTCGCTAATTGTTCCCTTCCTTCTTGTCTAAGCTCATTCTTCAAAATCATTCCAGTGTATTTGCTCCTTTTTATCTGGGTTGGCTCCTCATAGTTCAGCATAAGAGTTATCAGTAGCCTCTGGGATGTACGGAGGTATTCATGTGTGGCTTGGCTCCTTCACTTGCTGGCTAAGTGACCGTGGGAAAGTGACTTGACCTCTTTCAGCCTTAGTTTCTTCATCTGCAAAACAAGGTTGTCATGAGTCCTTATCTTATGAGTAGTAAGTCAAAAATAAGAGCATACCGTACATGCCAAGTTCCTCACAAATGCCTCTGTGGTAGGCACTTAGATATGTCAGTTCTTCATGACGTTACATTACTTTTATCCCTGAGATTATTACTGTTTTCAGTAGAAGTGGAGTTTCCATGGCACAGTGTTGTCTCAAGTGTCTTGGGTGATGCCCACAACTCCAGCCTCAGCCCAGCTCAACCTATAGAGATACCCATGACCAAGGTTCCCAAACAGAGTGTTGATAAGTTCTTTATATATAAGTGAGGGGAAGCTTGCAAAACATATGCAAACCTGCCTCCAAGTAATAATCTGTTGCTTGAGGTGTCCTACAAGTTTGTCTTTGATAAGAAAACCCTTAACAACTTTTTAATTCTGCTTGCCATGTACTTTGTTACTACTGACACAAAATATGCCTAGATAATACACATCTTTTCTTCAATTTACATTGGATACATACTGACTTCTCGTCCTTTAAAATTAATAACAGCCATTGAAACAATAATGGTAATGAAATGGTTTTATTGTTTGCTTTCCCTCTAAAAAGTTGGATCAGAGATAGGTAAGATGGCCTCTTATACCTTTTATTTAAGGTCAATCTGGAGTCCTACTCAAAACCTTAGCTTTTTTCACTTTCTTCCATTTATGCTGGGGATGTAGCCAAGTTCCTGAAATAGGACAGATGCCCTCTGGATTTGTCAGGTCTGGATGCCCTTGAAGGCTGCAACCACACTCATCTGTCAGGATCAGAGATTTGAGTTTACCTTCAAGGTCAAAAATGCCTTAGAATTTTCCAAGATACATGAAAAAACATTCCATTTATGTGATGATGTGTACCTCATCAGGGGACTAGATCATGCTTTATAGGTAATTTGACAACAGACTATAGAGGCATGTGAGAAATCTGGAGAAGGCAAGAGGTAGCCAGGAATAAAGGCCAAGAGGAGCACTTAGGGTTTTCCAGTGGGCAAGCAAAGTCATTGTCCAAAGTCACTGCTGTTAAGGACTTTTCAACAGTCCCTGACAGCTCCATCACGACTCCATTCCACTCTATCTGGACCTGTCTCCGCCCCTCCCCCCCAGATCCTTCCCTTACCTGTTGTATCCCTTCCCAATCACCCAGAGTTCTGTTCCTGCCTGTAACTTCAAATAGGGGGAGGACTGTATTTGGCAGCCGGGCTCGGTGATTCACCCTGTAATCCTGCGCCTTTGGGAGGCTGAGGTGAGTGGATTGCCAGAGCCCGCAGGTTTGAGACCTGCCTGGGCAGCGAGATCTCATCTCTACAATAAATCAAAAAATCAGCCGGGCGTGGTAGCATGTGCCTATAATTCCGGCTACTTGGAAGGCTGAGGTGGAAGGATCGCCGGTGTCTAGCAGGTCGAGGCTGCGGTGGCCGGGAGTGGCCACTGCACTCCAGTCTGGGCGACAGAATGAGACGCCAACTCAAAAAAAAAAAAAAGAGTTTCTAGAAGCTTTGCACAGGGGCCTCTATTCCATTTCCCTTGTCCTGTGACATGTTGTCACCTATTTCCATAAGGCCTACCCAGACCTGGCCCAACCTTGCCACTGTCAGGTCATAAGTTCTCAGCCCAATCCTTGAGCAGTAGATTCGTATTTTGTGATAGAATCTTAAGGACTATGACCTGTAAATTTAAAGAAGGAGATTCATAAGTTGAAAGGTCCTCAGAGGTCATCTTAGCTAAGGCCAAAGACCAAGGACCACCCATAGTATTCCTCACAGAGAGCTGTTTGGCCTTTGATCAGATATCAGATAAGAAAGTTTATCTTTTCAGAAGAAAAAGCCATGTCTAGAAAAAAGAGGTGGGGAGGAGATGAACTTTTCATAATATATCTTTTTACTTATTTTGAATATCATCTTGTTGCATGGATTACCTATTTTTTAAAGTAAGTTAAATATTTTGAAAATACCTTCAAAAAAGAGAAAGCTCATGATACCCAAAAAGCAGAACCCAGCATTTCAGACAGCTGGAGTTGGCAGAAGGTTGTTTCTCATGCTGATGTGAAGTCAACCTCTGTGTGCTCCTCCTCTCCCACGCCTCACCCCTACGGATAATGCAGAGCCAGCCACCCCTCTCCAGCATCAAAAAAGGAAATTTTAAAGATTTGAGGACAACCATTCTATCTCCCTTTAGGCATTTCTTCTGGAATGCCAGAAAGGTCACCTGCTTTGCTATGTAAGATTTCTCAGCTAGAAGGGCTACAGGAAAACATAACTAATTTTAGTGTTTGTGAAAAAAGGAAACTCCTCCCAGTTTTAAGATTCCCTTGTGCTGTCTTGTTGAATCTGGCCTCCATCACTCACTGAAGGGTGATGCTTGGTAGAGCCAAATTTCACTCCAAAATGAGGAAGTAGCTCTGGTCTTACTTTGCAGCCTTTGAAGGGCAGGGTCAGGGCCTGGGGGTGCAGAATTCTCCTTGACGGTGGACACCTGAGCTTCCTAGTAGCCTCAAAAAAACTTCATGAGCTTCCATAATAGATTGCAACTCTAACTGTTACTGTTGAAGCCCATTTCTGTACTACAGAGGTTTGCACAAGCTTTCATCTAGAAGTTTATCAAGTGTAAAATCAGAAGGCTAAATTTAATCTTGACTTGGAAAGGCAGTAGTGGGGCTGAAGCTCTGTACCCACTACCTTTCTTGATTTTTATACCATTTTCACAAATCACAAATATCACCTCCTCTCCCTCCTCAATCCCAAATTCCTATAACTGTGCTAAAATACAAAGGGAGCACAAGAATATGTACCCTTCCCTCAAGGGGAATATATTCATTGTGAGCAGACTATATGCACACAAAAGCAACAAAGACAGAATACAAAGCGGATTGAACTATGGAAAGTAGTAATAAAATCACAAAATCCTCACTACCACATGCACATATAGTTGCCCTTGGCCCTCTGAAGGTTGGCTGAAAAGTCAACTGGTGAAACATGTATACACAGGAGCCTTCAGAATGAAGACCCAAAGATATAGGGGAAACTGTCCATTTTTGTGCTTAGGTTCAACAAAGTATGGACAGCCATGTAGAAATATGATTGGATGAAAAGAGTGTGACGTGATGCTAATAGGAGGAGCAGGAAAGCCCAGCAAAGCCTGTCTGTCTAGATCCTTCTTGGCCTCTCTGAGCAGCATTCCTTCTTTTGGGTATGGGGAGGGACCCTCTCTGGAATGGGGATCTTATCACCTACAGTCACACAAGGTAGGTCAGGTCATTCCTTTATGGCTAGCTTTTTACACAGAAAGGTGGAGAAGAAGTTAGTAATATTTTTAGGTTTTATGGCTGGCTTTGGGGATAGGGGTTTCTGGTTTCTGTGACCCACCTTGAGGAAGAGTTATTCTACATGATATGGCTGATGTTGAGGGAGAATGGACCAGGAGGGCAGGGAATGGTCAGAGAAAAACTTTTGCTTCTGGGGCCTTCATTTTGGGGTATTATTTTCTGAGTACCCTACAGAAGGCAAACGAATTGGCCCTTAGGTCCTGAACATTATCTTCCTTGCCTTTCTCCTAATGAAAAAGGGTCCCACTGACCTATTAAGAGATGCCCTTTGAGGTGTCTGTTCAGTTACAAACAAATGTACCCCTACCCACCCAAATACTTTTTTCTCCTGGCTTCCCCTCTGGCCCATGATACATATCTGGGACCAACTGATTGGAATAAAAAAGAAAGTGCAATTATGAGGACTGAGAAGTGGGTACAGAGAGGTATGTCTGCCAGAGGGATCTAACACATCTTTAAGGCTCAGATTTAGGCCAGAATAAAGCCCACTCCTCGGAGGCAGCAGTCGTAGAATGCCAGGTTTCGCCAGTCGGTAGTGTTGCCACCCTCATCAGCATGGTAAAGGCTCTCAGGAAAGCTTGTCTGCTCTCCAGTTGTCAGCTTTCTCACCAGGATGATTTCCTTGGGAGAAACTAGGTACCCAGAGTGGCATCACACTGCCATTGAGAACTTTCTGTGTAAGCCTGTGCTCTTTTATCTGCTTACACAACTCTCAACCACCTACCCACCCACCCACCTGGATCAGTACTCACACCAGGCAGGCACCTCTTGTCTTCTCAATCAGTGCACTCACCCTTGGCTTAAGCTGGAACACTTCAAGCACTTCTCATCCCAGGGTTTGCCACTAACTAAGCAGAACAACTTGGTGTTCCCTGTCTTTCACTGTTCTCTATGCGTACAGGAATCAGGTCTGCAAGTGGAGGGCCCACAGTGGTTAGCGTGATGAGGGCGGCATGGTAGGGGAACATGTGCAAAATACTGATCAGTAAAGACTTGTTAATCTTGGCATCAGCCTGGAGCTGTGTTTGGTGCTGGGAAATTAAAGAGGAATGTGAAGCTTATAACTTCTTGTTGAGGGGAGGAAGCAGACACCTAAACAAGCCACCATGAAGCAATGTGATGGGAACTGGGGCTGTGAGGACGCCCAAGATTGGCACCTGATCCAGCCCTGGTGTGCGTGGAGTTGGGAGAGGGAGCAAGGACTTTCTGGGGGAGGTGACATCTCAAGGGTGGAGCAGGTATCCACGGATCCAAAGACAGTACAGGGGATGCAAACAGGCAGGAGTTTCTGCAGGCAGCATCACTGCTGGGAGCAGAGACAGACCATGGGCTAGAACTGAGCATGATTCCATGTATTTCAGAGTATTTTACTTGGAGCTAGAAAGCTCTGAAGGCTTAAGCATCAGCTTTTCACTCAGCTTAATTATGGGGATTAAAAGCCAAGTAAGATTCACATTCAACTTAGGTTTATGGAAAGTCCTCCGCCTTATCTGAAAAAGAAAGCTTAAAATGTGTCAAGGCCAGGAAAAGCAATGGCCCAGTCTTTATACACTACTTTCCAGCTCTGGTGAAAAAACAACGGCCACCAGCAAGTGTCAACCATGCTGGAATGTGCTGGCGCAGCTCTGGGGCTTTGGGCATTCTCTCTTTCCTTTCTTTCTCTCCTCTTTTGGTCTGGTGAGCATGCAAACAGCCTGCATTCTTGCGAGCTGCCCCTGTCAGGTCTCATAGAAGACTACCTGCTTAGCCAAGCGCACACACACCATTGCTTTCATGCAGACTTTCTCCTCCCCACCCCATTTCCAGTCACCCATGCATGCCCCGGGGCCCTTAGAACCATGGCAACTCTCTGGAGAGAGAAGACCTGCAAGAGTGAGGAACCCATCTCTTGTGGAAGGGCCTGGGTATGGGATGTGATTGGTAGATTCTTTCTGTAGGACTCAGAAGGAAGCAGGATGGTTCATTCTCTTAGGAAAATCCTTAAAGATCTCAAAAGAAGAGAGGGGACTTCAGATTCTTGTTCCCAGAGTAAGAGTAAATAACATTCTTAGATGCTCAAACTAAAGTTTAGCATGGATTATCTCATTTAAGCCACTTTATCTTATGATGTGTTTATTATTATTATCCCTTTCTGTGTCACTATTTCCTCATCTGTAAATTAGGGATACTAGTAGCTTCTACCTCCTAGTCTTTAGGAATAAACAAAGATATAGTAAATGCATAGGAATTGTGTCCAGTACATGTTAAGCTATCAGAAAATAGTAGTATTTATTCTCATGAGGAATCTGGGGCACAGAGAGGTTAAATAATTTGGCTAGAACTACACAAAATGAGACCAAGATTCAAACACAGTAGTCTGACCCCAAAGGCTGCCTTCCTAGTGGCAGAATTATCTGCCCAACTGCTCTGCTTCACACAAGAATTAAAGAGTAACAAGGAACACATGACTCTGGTTTGGTAGAAAGAAGCTGGAGAATCTCTTTAGTTTGTGTAAACGTTTGTTCTCAAAATGTGCTCCCTGGCAGCTTCCTCAGCATTTTCTAGAAGCTTTCTGGTAAGGCAAATTCTCAGGCCCCATCCTAAACCTACTGAATCTGAAACTCAGGGGTGAGATCCAGCATTCTATGTTTTAATGACACATTCAGGCGATTCTGAGGCATCCTGACATTCCAGAAGCATTGGTGTAGACTTCCAACTCAACTCTGCCACCTCACACCGACCACACACCTGGCCTTCACAGACAAAGATGGCTCTCAAGCTGCCTCCCCTACATCATGATGTTCTTCAGTCCCTCCCTCTGTTGGTGACAGAGGTTCAAAAGGGCTTAGTACAGAAGGCGACAGTGGGGCTTTCTGGGTCCCACCTTCTCCAATATTCCCTCTGGTAGTTTAGAGAAGAATTCTCTAAAAAAACAGACATCTAGAAGGGTGAATTAATTTTTGGCCTCATGGTCGCATCCTATGGAGGCCTCCATTTTCAGAGACACTAAGTCACAAATGGAGAACATAGATTTGGTACCTGGGTTTTAGGGGTGGTTATTGATTTTTCCCCAAAATCCACTTAAAGTATCATTTAAAGGCCAGAGAAGCTACAAGGAAAGTGAGCAAATGAATTCTGCCTCTGGAGAATGTGTGGGCTGAGGGGTGGGCAGAGTGACAGCCAGAGCCACTGCAGCTTTATAAGTTGGGTAAGGGGAGACAACTACAATGTATAGAACAAGTCTGAGGTTTCTTATAACGACAGCCCCAACAATAACAAAGCCGCCTTGAGATCAGGGAAGGGGAAGGTTTGGCCATGAGTCAGGGTGGGGAACCAGCTAAACAACATTTTTCAGCAACTTGATGTTCCATCATACGTCCCCCTTGGCTCAACGTGCAAGGAGCATTGTGCTTATTCCTTATGTGGACCTTTACCAAGCACATCTCCTCACCGGGCACTATTCACTGTGCATGTGTTCTCTGAATTCTCATAGAACTCAGGGTGAGTATCATTATTTTCATCCTTCCATTACACATGGATTTGAGGCACAGAGAAGTAACTTGCCAAAAACAAACTGCTACCAAGTGGTAGAGCTGGTTGGAACCCAGGTATGGTTTGAACAGCTCATTCCCATGATGTAATTCTGCTTCTTCAACAGAGTGTGTCCAGTGTAGGAGAGAAGGAAAAAGGGAGAGTGGGAAGGAGAACATGGTAAGAAACACAAGCCCTTTGGTGGATGGGGGTAGGATTTGCTTGGCACTGCCCCAGCCAGACACAGCCACATCATCCTCCGACTGGAGTTTAACACCTACACACTACTTATCAGTCAGGTGACAATGACACAGGAGGGTTTGCTAGAGAGTGTCTTGAGACAGGTCTCAAAGTCCAGCCCTCCAGCACTGTGTTACAGCAACCCCATTGGAGGCCAGAGCTCAAAGCATGCGCCCCATTCTTACAGAGTTGTGCTGGCCTCAGGGAGTTTGGCTCAGGCCCCAGCTACCTCTCTTCTCAGTAAGAAACGGCCACCAAGCATGACATTGTGACCAGAGGGAGGGGTATTTCCCTCCATGACTGCCACTTCAGCTGAGGAGGCTGGAAAGACAGATGTAACCAGATTTTCCTGCCAGCTCACCCCTTCCAAGCAGGCAACCCCACTGAGTCTTTCGTTCAGGACATTTTACCAAGGGAAGGAGGACCCTTCTGGTTTCCTTGTGGGGGGGAGGAGGAAAGGGAGGGGGAAAGGAAATGGAAAGCTCACAGGGAAATTGCAGGTATTGTGCCACATTTTCCAGAAAATTGCCAGCTTACCACCCCCTCACACACACATGCAAATGACCTCTCCTGACAAGTGACCAATAGATCTTCAAACCAGCAGTGCTACTGACTAAAAGCAAATTGCCTCCTTTTTAAAGAACACAAGATGCTCAGAGGTGACATCAGGCCTTCTTCCTTCTGCAGATGTGGGACTACTGAGAGTCAGCAAGGGCTTTCAAACTCACTTTAGAGCACAGGAAAATTGGATTACCCCTTCGCAGAGGAACTTACGCACTTAGATCACTCTGCCGATGTCTGAGGAACCAGTGGCTCCAAGTGGGTGTAAGATCTAGGCCCCAGGCTCCAAGAGCACTGTGAATGCTTTCTGAACAATGGGAATACCACACATGGATCAACTCCGTCACTGGACTCTGATCAGTCTTGTAACTCTGGGCCTCTGAACAGGGTGTACCTGTTTAGGTTTAAAATTGGTTTCAATTTTTTTTTTTTTGGTATAGAGCAAAATGTATGGAGTGAAAATGTTTAGAGCAAAAATCATTCTTTCCCTTACTGGACAGTCTTTAAAAACTGTCAGGGATACAAGGGCCCTTGCTACCTGGACCAGGATCTGAGGAACGTTTCCTTACCCAGGAAAGGACTCTGGAACAGACTGTCCTTTTATTGACACAGCCCCTAGTGAGGGTTCAGGCAACAGATTAATAAAACTGGAGGCTCTTAAGAGATAGTGGGGGCTCTCAAAGTGATCAAGTCTCACCAGGGGCCTTCATCCAAATTATCCTGGATCTAATACTACCAGTTACTTATTTTTCCAACTCCCTATAGCCTTGACCTCCTGGACTCTGGTGATCCTTCTGCTTCAGCCTCCCAAGTAGCTGGGATTACAGGCATGCACTACCATGCTCAGCCAAGTTTTTGATTTCTTGTAGAGACAGGGTCTCACTGTGTTGCCTAGGCTGGTCTCAAACTCCTAGGTTCAAGTGATCCTCCCCACTTGGCCTCCCAAAGTGCTGGGATTATAGGCATGAGCCACTGTGTTCTTATACACTTTCTCCCACATTTCCTCAGGGAGAAGTCTTTCCCAGTCCCCAGTTCTGGGGGGAACTCCTGTCTTTGATGTTTGAGAGCTTTTTTATCACCTGGGTATTAAAGAGTCCTTATTGGGCAAGCAGGCTGTCACTTTTTTCTAGGTTAGGCTTCTCTTCACAGCAGCTGGGAGCCAAAAATCCTTCAGCCTACCCTGAAAGTGTAAGAAATAGAATGATTTATTTTCAGAATGAGCCCTGAGCCATGTTTAAATGCATTTGCTGAGTCACTTCCTGCTTCTTCACGGGCTTTCACTTTGACGGGCTTTTATGTTCAAATTTTGGAGGGAACCAATCAAAATAAAATCCTGTAAACCAATCAGCAAATAGACCATGTAAATAAAGGGATTTTTCTAGCAGCTCTAAACCAATCAACAAATAGTACATGCAAATGAACTAATTACATGACCCAAGTGATGTGTGCCATGTAGGTGACATCTGGGAAAGGGTTGTAACCTCTGTGGAACCCAGCCTATGAGAGACTAGGGGAGGGACTAGTGTTCTAGGGTACAAACATGCTAACAGCCCCAGTGTGCCTGCCCACCAGACACCTGATTTTGCAAGACCGTCATTCAAGTCTTGCTTCTGCTGCACTCCACATCTCCGTGTCCATCCTTTGATTTTGGACGGTGAGTTCATTTCTTACAGAAGGACCCAGGCAAACCCCAATACTGCTGCTGCATTTGTCCACTGAGCAAATTTTCACTAAGTGCCTCCCATAAGCCAGACTTAATCTAGACCCAGGACATACACTAGTGAACCAAACAATCATTCCTGCCCACACAGAACCTACATTCTGGTAAATATATAACTAAAATTAAATTTTAAATATGGAATATCAGGAAGTGATCACTGCCATGGAGAAAAGCAAAGCTGAGATGGGAGATAATCAAGGAGACTGACAGCAAGCCCAAGGGGACCCAAATCAAGACTGGGGCATTGGGTAGGGTTGTCATTTGGCCTGAATACCACTGCTACCCTGACTCCTGGCACCTACACTTTTTTTTTTTTTGAGTTGGAGTCTCACTCTGTCGCCCAGACTGGAGTGCAGTGGCCGCTCCCAGTCACCGCAGCCTCAGCCTGCTGTGCTCCGGCGATCCTTCCGCCTCAGCCTTCCGAGTAGCCGGAATTACAGGCATGCACCACCACGCCCGGCTGATTTTTTGATTTATTGTAGAGATGAGGTCTCGCTGCCCAGGTGGGTCTTGAACCCACGGGCTCAGGCAATTCACTTACCTCAGCCTCTCAAAGGCGCGGGATTACAGGCTGAGCCACCGAGCCCGGCACCTACACTTTTATTAAGCGCACCTCTTAATGCTTGCCTCTCTTCCTTAGATTCTTCTGTTCCTCTCTCTTCCTCTACCACCCAAAATTGTGCCTCCTCTTCTATTCTGCAAATCCTCCAGATTGTCCAGGTTCAACTCCTCTGGAGTACACAGATCTCTCCCTTCTTGAGCTCCATGAAGAACATTAAACCATACAGGTGCTATTTGGTCTTTTCTTCTATTGTCCTCTAAGTTTTTCTTTTCTGTCTTTCTCAGCCAATTACAAGCTGTGACAAAAAGAGGCTAAGCTCCCTGCATATGGCTCTGAATACAGGTGTTTGGTGATCTCATCAGGTGAACACACTGGCCCTCTGTGGTAAGAGCTGACTCCTTGCATTTTAGGAAGGTACAGTGTTCTCTACTCAAGCCCTGAACCACTCCAATTTCTCTCAGCAGAAACTTTATTAGCATTCACCTGGTTTGTGTTTGCTCAACTTCCTTCTCATCACCTCAAAATGAAGTCTCTATTTTCACCACCTCCCTCCTGTGTAAGAGAGAATTACTGCTACTTCTTATCTAAGACCCAGTGTACCCTCTACACTTTTCCCCAGCCACTCATAGGCTCTGGGATCCTGTTCTCTTCATCACCAAGAATTGTTGTTCATTCTCTTAGGGTATTGGCTCCCTCTTCTTAACATCCAAGTGAGTTGAAATCTTCCCCATTAAAAATAAGAAAAAGTCCTTATGCTTCTTTCTCAGTGGTGACTACTACTAACTGGTCGTTAAACTAGATTGCCTGCAGTTTAATGACCAGTTCTGTTGTTGCTGTGTGGCTTTGGAAAATTTACTCAACCACTCTATGCCTCCATTTTCTCACCTATAAAATAGGGATAATAATCATCATCATCTCACAGGGCAGTGATGAGGATGAAATCAATTAATTTTTGTAAGTCACTTAGAATAGCACCTGGCATATTCAAGGTGTAATGTGTTTGTCAATTCAAATAAATATTTATTAAGCATTAGCTATTATTATTTCTTTCCTTGGTCCTATTTCTTCCCAAAATTACCATTTGATTTCTATTTCCTTTTGTCACCAAATGTCTTGATAGTCTGAAATTCAGACTCCCCACCTACTGCCTTTGTTTCTTCAGGTCCTCTTCACTTCATAACCCCCTATAACATTGAAACCAACTTCTTCAAAATTGCAAGAGCTTCTTCGGCCACCAATTTTAAATCTCATTTTCTTTCAGTTACATCTGGTATCCAACTTGGAATCTCTTTCTCTCTTTGCTGTCCCTGCCACTCCAGCTTCTCCTGAGCCAGCTCCTTTCTATGTACTCTACCCCCAGACATCTCCTTGGCGTCTTCTCATGCCACACCCTCTTCCTGTCGGAGTTGTCCATGCTCCTGTCTACAGTCATTGCCTATGTTCTGTTGACTCACACACCTAGTAGGCCTGACGTTTCCCCTGAGCCCTAGCGCCAAAGCATGACCAGCCAGACAGTCACCCTGTCAGGTATCATTTAGAAGAGACAGGTAAGATCTCTCCTTTAAGTGTATTGTTTCAAGTCAGTCACAAACATTAGACACCTTGGGATCTTTGTGGCTCTGTATCTGGATGTACCTTTGCATTTCACAAATCAGTTTTCACCTCCTTAGCTCATTTACTTCTTGCAACAGCCCTAAGAGCATTATTTGATTAGGTGACTTTGTAAGTCAATTGGGATCAGTCTTTTTTTTCTCAGACTGACAAAATAAAAATTTTCTAATTATTTTAATAAAGGGTAGAATAAGCCTTTTATGAGAGAAGAAAATGAGGCTCAAGTAGCTTGTCCAAGGTGTTGTAAGGCTCAAATGAAACAGGATGTTTTAGCCGGGCTCGGTGGCTCAGCCTGTAATCCCATGCCTTTGGGAGGCTGAGGTGAGTGGATTGCCTGAGCTCGCAGGTTCGAGACCTGCCTGGGCAGGTGAGACCTCATCTCTACAATAAAATAAAAAAATTAGCCGGGCGTGGTAGCGCGCGCCTGTAATTCTGGCTACTCGGAGGGCTGAGGCAGAAGGATCGCCGGAGCCCAGCAGGTTGAGGCTGCGGTGGCCGAGAGCGGCCACTGCCCTCCAGTCTGGGTGACAGAGTGAGACTCCAACTCAAAAAAAAAGAGAAAGAAATAGTATGTTTTGTGAAGCTTTATGTACCATAAACATCATATAAATGCAAGGTTTTGTTGATTACTAATAAAACACTAAATTATTGGTGACACTACAAATTTGGTAAATGTCATAAGAGATGTACAAAGTATACAGAAATGCAAAGATGAGGGAAATCAACTCAGTTAGGGATGACAAGAGTCTTGGAGGAAGAGCAGCATTTTACAGACAGAAGGAGTGGTGAAAGACCAGCGTCTCCATCTTTCACTCTGGCCTAGCACTTTTGCTTCTGTTCTTGATACAAGGCTGACTTGAATGGTCCTCTCTTATTACTTTCAGGGAATGGCTGGAGGCTTCCTCTAAATGTGAGGCACCTTTTATAAGAACACTTGGACACAAACCCAAAGGGTCGCTTTCTTCCTGGGGAGTAACAAACCATCGAAGATGCCTACAGAAGCTCACATGACACTGCCTGCCCTGTGTACAACAAAGATTAGAAAACAAGAGAGTGTGCAGGACAATGACCTGCAGAAGCTTCGTTAACTTGGTCAAAGCCAAAGTAAATGTTCCCAAGTCATGAAATCAAAAGGTATTGGTGGTTCAGCAGCAGAATTTTTTCCTCCCAAATAATGAAGCCAGAACCGAAAACAAATATTCCAGAAGATGGTGTGATGACAGTGAGCTCAGGCCCAGGTCCCTGGAGTGTGCTGCCTGGGAATCACCTTGCATAGTGCAGCCTGTGTAACACAGAAAGAGGCTCATAGAAATCTGGACATTTGGGTGGGGGGGTTCACGGCCAGTAGCTAAACAGCTAGCTTTGAGGACAGAACTAACAGAATAGAGTCCTTTATTCTCCTAGTGTTAGATCACTTTATTGCCCTTAAGTCCAAATTGAGATTTAGTTGGATTGGACTAAAACTGGTTCTTGCAAACTTCTTGAGTTACTGTGAACCAGGGTGTTGTCCTAATTCAGGAAAAAGGTGGTTCAGATAACCTCTCTACTTTGCAGAAACTATCCAAAAGATCAACTATTCTTCTAAAGTTTGGTATCCCCAAAGTCACCCCGTTACCATCACAATGGTGTACATGTTATGTGCAGTTTTAATTCTGACTCTTGCACAGAGTAGCAAGACAGAGAAAATAATTCTCTATCAAAATGAATTTGAAGCATATACAAGTTATGTTTCAGTTTGATGATCTTCAAAATGACCTGAGGTTAGCAGTTGCCAACCTGATTGGACCTGAATGGGGTGCATTCAGAGATACAGTCCCCACCTCCCTCCTTTCCTAAGTACCTGAGAAAGGGTTGAGTTTAGAAAAATGAAGAGGAAAAGGAAGAGCATGCTGGGCACATGATGTGAAATGAGAATCAAAGATCAAGATGCTCATGATATGCTAAGAAGACTGAGTGAATGGTTAGATTGGCTTAATGTACAACAGCATGGAAAGAAATTAGGAAGGAAGAAGAGGTTGGCCAGAAATTGGTATCAAAATGACCAGCCGGCTTTTCCAAGCATGATTTTCTGCAATAGTAAGGAGGTAAGGTAATAATGACAATGATGAAATCATGCTCAGCACTTACACAACTCATCTTTCGCAGGTCTCAAAACATGTCAAAATGCCGCCTGACTCATCGGCTCAGTAATCTGGTGAGGCAGGCATAGGGAAGTATCATTACCTCCATTGCACAGTAGTGAAACCAAGAAAGTCATAGTGAGAGTGTCTGATTCTCATACCCTTGTTGCAAGCTGGCTGGGGTTCATGGTCTGAAATGCAGTCACTCCATTTAGGCTCTCTTTTCTAGGGCTAATTTTCTTTGTGGATAAGGAGGGCCAATTTTCCCAACGTCCATTCTGCGTAACCCTGTAGATATCTATCTCTTCTAGGCAACTAAAAGTGGCTGGACTTAAAGCCACAACTGCACTTTGATCCTTGGTAAGGTGAACTGGTTAAATATTCTCTTTTAATGTTACAGATATTTATCACTGATGTGTAAAATGCAATCTTTGTGTCTAAAGGTAGCAGAGCCAAATGACATATAGGTCTTAAAGTGAATCTCTATTTAACATAGGTCTATTCTCTTAATCCACTGAAGTCTTCTGCCTTTGAAGTCCACTAATCTCTCTTTGTGCTGTCTCTGCCTCTCCCCCCGCCCCCAATACCAATAAGGCATAATCTCAGACACTAATGACCACATCTAGTGAAGGCCACTAAATGACCATATATCTTCTGAACTGAAGCTATTGCCCTTGGCTCTCCAAAGCAGACTAGACCTGCAGCCCAAGAACTCCTTAGATACCATTTTACTTACTCTGAGGGCAGATGTGAGGGTCAGTTATGGCTTCCCGTGATATGTCCAGATCTGGGTTGAATGGCAGCCCCAACTTTGATCCAGTCAGGGTCAGCTGAGCTTGCCAAGGGATTCCTGGTCATATTCTACTTCTTCGTGCTTTGCAAGGCCAATCTATATTCCTCCGATTGATTATGCCAGGCTCATTCATGTTATGTCGGTAAGACGTACAATGTTATGATTGGCCATGACTGCACTTTACTTCCTAGCCATCCCTGAACCAAACTGGCCTTTCTTAACACCTATCATAGTGTATCCGAAAGAGCATGAACTCTGGAGTTCTGCAAACCTGGGTTTCCAGTTCTGCTGTGCCTACTGGCTGCATAACCATAAACAGCCTATAGGTAACCTCTATAAGTCTCAGCACACTGCTTTAGTCCTCTCTACAGTGTCTAGCAGAAACCTAAACACATGCTCCATCAGTACCTGTCAATGTGATTTGACTGAACCTGCCTATAGGACACAGTAGCAAGTTTAAAGTTTCTCCTTCCAAGCTGTATCTTGGTCAAAGCCATAATGAGAAAAAAAGACATTAACCATCAGAATGGTTTCTGTAGTAGTTGAACACTAGTTGTTACTTCTTTTCTTCTTCAAGCTCTCACTAGACATAAAGACTTCCTCCTACCTCCTAGAACACACTTTGGAGTTGAATGAATTTATAGTCTGGTCTGGTATTGGAGGGTGGGTCACACTTCTCAGGGGAAACTCCTGAAGACGACGTCAGAGCCCTGCCTTCCCTCATGTCACCGATGGTGACTGGCCTGAGAAGAAAGGGAAAGCAGAATGAAACAGCCCATCTCTCTAAAGCCTAAGGCTGAGGGAGATGGTTCCTGTGGGTCATGAGACCATCTGGTTATTTGGAGGGGGAGGATAGTGAAGGAAGAGCAGCAGTGCAGGGCCTTATGGTCATGTGAGGATCTTAGTTTGACTCCTCCCTTCCTCGCTAGCTTTCCCTCCACTTCCCTACATACCTCCTAAGATGTAGACATACTGAACTCCTTGGACTTTCCTGGAAGTGCTCACTTCCCCCTACTCCAGGATTTTGTACATGCTAGTATTCTGTCTAGAATGTCTTTCCCATGTCTGACTTCCTGCTTCTTGTTCTTCTGGGCTCAGCCTTTTATCAAGAGACCTCCTCCTCTTGGAGGTCTTCTTCCTCCTCATCATCACAGACTATGTTCTTATAGTACCTTTCCCCATTCTCATATGTCACACATATTATGAGTTTTAATTCATAATATTATGAGTTTTAATTCATGTGGTTGTCACTAAGATGATGATGACAATGATAATACAGATGCCATCTACTGAGTGCTTGCCATTCCCAGGTAGTACACTGTATGTCAGTAATTCTCATATCAAGATCATGAAGTAGGACTACTGTTCCCATTTTATGCATGTTGAAAATTAACTTTAGAGAGGAGGTGCACACATCTGTGTAGTTAATAAGAGGAAGGGTCAGGACTGGAACATAGATCCACCTGTGTCTGTGATTTTTACCACAACATTGTAGAGCCTCCCGTTAGGCTGTACACAGCTGGAAGGCTGGACCACAACTTTCATCTCTGTGTCACTAATGTCTATACAGTGCCTTTAATAGGTGCTCAACAGTGTAATTGATGAATTAACGAATGAATGGCAGTAAATTGCCATTCCATCCAGATTTAACTCAGTCCTGATAATCTCAATATATATTTCTTGACCCTTGATAATATCCATTTGGGAGGATCAGTTAAGCCCGAAGTAAAAAAGACAATTCAAGGGCAGCTGCAAGAGAATATTCTGTAACTTGGCTATGAATATATAAGACAAAATTGAACTGGGCTGAGTTACAGAGAGATAGCTATATAAAGAAGGTCAAGCATTTAACGAAGAAATGGACATAGATAAACTTCCAGAAACTCCCACAAAGGGCTTAACAGAGTTTACTATTCTGCTGAGGTAGAGCCTTAGACAAATAGCTTGGCCATGTTTGCACAATAAACAAGTTATCCCTAGTATGAACTAAGTAAGCTTCCTAGCCAGGCAATGATTGCTTAGAAGACAAGTCTAGACTCAGAAATAGTTGAAGGCAGTTTCTCTGTTGGGAGGAAAGAACAAGTCACTTTTTATAGAAATTATAAACTTGAGGAGAAGAGGCTGTTAACTCCTCCCTGCCCACAAACTGATGAGAGTCTAACCTGGACTAGAGTCTGGCAACTCCTCGAAATTCTCCTTGCCTTCTAAGCAGTGGTTCTCATCTGTAGAGGATAGAAACTAGTATCTTCCCCAAGAAACTAGTATCTTCTTTAAACTCCCTTGTTGAGAAGCCAAATAAGAGATTCTTCCCATAAACCTTGACAGAGTTTTTCACTTGCTTACACAAACCTCGGCCCTGTTTGGAAGGGGGTTATGCATCCTGAGGTTTCTTTCTCCTTTGCTTGCAGGAAAGGTGCAGCATGCAGAGCAGGAGTCCTTTTTTGCTTTAATTATTCATACTGGGTTAGAGACAGAAAAGCATTTCAGCCCCTAGCTGTTCCCACAGGACATGACCAATGTGGTTTCTAAGCAGGAGGCTTTACCACATTGCAGTTTCTGTTCCCCAGCTGACTCCTGCTTTACCCAGTATCCCGTCTTCCCTTTGAAGAATAAAAACATTGAGAACACTCAGTATTTTCCTGCCTTTGAATACAGAGAGAGCCACACTCTGGTGTACTTGAGTTGACTGCTACTGGTCATGAGAGTGATTGTTAAATATTCAGAAATTTTGTGAGCTGGTTGTTAATTGGTAGCTTAAAATTGGCTATGCTGGGAGTATTTACACCACAGAAATTGGCAATGCTATAAATCAGGGGACATTTTTGGTTTTGAGAACTAAAAATAAGAGACCATAATTCCTTCATTAAATGGCATACACTCACAGTTCTTTTGGAAGTCTTGTTGAGCATCTACTCAATTACAGAACTTGTAGTAGGTATAGGAGCTGTAGAAGTGAATGACATATGACCTTTGAACTAGAAGAGACCTCACCAACTTTGAAAAGCTCCCTGACCATTCTTTTACCTATTGCTGGGACAGGTGGACAACTCTGAGGCTGTTCCCACTTGAGACTGAAGTATTCTGCAGTCTCTCCCACTTGCCATGATCAAACATCCTAATAAAAGTATTTCAGAGACTTATAACCAATTCATCTCAAAACAAAATCTTTACTAAATGGCAGAAGAGAGTACAGGAGAGTCCCCAGTTCTCCAGAAATCTTCCTTTCCTAATCGTATTCTGGTTTCTTGGGGGTTTTTCATGCCAAATAAAGGAACATAGGGTAATTCTGTTGGGTAACTTGGAGCATTTACTTTTGCTAGTGCCTTTCAGATTGCTGGGATTTTGTAAATGCTATTTATCATTTGCACATACTATTCATCATTGTTCAATTTATGATTTTCTCTTTAGCTTGCCACCTCTCTGCTTTTAGTTCTATAGCCCCATGTCCAGAATGAAAAATGTCAAAGGGAAGAAGAGACTGACTTGGGTTATATGACCCTAGAACTCCTGCAGGCTGGAGCTGGAACCTGACCTCCCAGTTCTGCCACTGATCAGCTGAGTGACCTTGAGCTATCACTTTCCTAATCACTGTGTAACAGAACGCTGTTTCCACCCACAGGGTTATCTAAAGATTTGCTGGGGGCCTCTAGGATCTTAGAAAAGGTAAAGGCGATTGGTTGTTATTAATCCGGTGCTAAGCTAGTTCCACACACAAGAACTGCACTGTCTAGATTATGGAAAACCTTGGATCCTTTACCTCTGAGAACCATAATCAGCCTAAAAGGACCTGAAATGGTGAATGCTCAGAGTTTCCTGCTGAGGCTCAGAGTCAGTGCTGTGGTTGCTCACAAGAAATAAAGCAGGATTAGGTAACAGTCTCAAAGGCCTGGGTCACTGGAAACTGACTCCTGACATGCTTTTAAGGGGGACTTGAAAATGGAAAATACCAAGGGAATGAATCCTAGGTTCAAGTGTGGGTATAGGAGTGGGTTGAGAGGCGAGGGTGTTGCAGATTTATTTCTCTTTCTCTTTCTTTTGGGTTTCATTTTTTTTAACCTTTGCTGATCCTTATAGGGTATGTCATTGTTAAGTCTGTTCATTTTTTAGCCTTCTTCATTTTTAGCCATTTTTAAGATTCCAAGCATTTTAAAAAAATTGTTGTGGAACACCTGCTCTGTGATACAGCTGGGGATACCTTAGAGAAAAAAATGCCGTATCTTCCCCCAGAGAAGCACATAGTTCATGGGGGAGAAAGAGAAGGAAAGTGCGTCAGCACAGTGCAATGAGGAACATGATGTAGCAGATCACGGGCAAGGGAGAGCTTGTGGGAAGAATCCCTAAGCCAAGCTGATGATGTCAGGGTGAGCTTCCTGGAAGAAGTGATATCTAGGCTAGTATAGGGGCAAATTGATATCAGTCACGTGAGTGCATGGGAAAGGATATTTCAAGCAGAAGGAAGAGAACATGCATAGAGATAAAGGAGAGGAAGTTACTTCAGAGAACTCCCAATAATGCTGGAATTGAAGATTTGATCAGGGAGGAGTGCCCAGGGATGATGAGTAAGCAGAGGCCAGCCCCAGAATGCTCCTGTAGGTAGTAACTTTTTATCCCGAGGAAAACAAGGAGCCATTGAAACATTCTAAGCAGGCCTTATTAGAGTTGTTAGGAGACATTTAAAAATAATAACAATAGTAAGATTAGTTAACATTCATTGAGCACTTATATGCCAGGCGTATTTTAAGCACTTTTCTTGATATAATGCATTTCCATCTCACAACAGCCCTTGACCAAAGCCATATGGTAGCTCTTAGGGGTAGGGCCAGGCTACAAACCAAATCAGACTGCAACCAGTGACCCTGCTCTTAACCACAAAGCTATAAACACGTCTTACCTTGTTGTCTCTCAGTTACAAATGCTAATTCTCATTGCTTATTTTTTCCTTATTGTTTTTCCATTTTATAAGCCAGTATACTCCAGCAATTTTCATGCACAAACAAGAGATCTGACTTTGTGAAGCTTCTCAGATTTCAATTATAGGAGGTCTACAGGGGTTATAAATGGGAAAGAATGCACAGAAAATTTGTGATTGACTGAACTTCTGTGCTTGCCTTTCTGGGGCGATTGCATGATGCCTCAATGAGGATAACTCTGAGAGGCAATTCCATGTGTTTCATTTCTGAGCTCTGCTTGGAACCTACAAGAATTCCTATTTTTGGTTGTTTCTAGATCTCAGAATGAGTTGTTCCTCTTTTAGAGGACTATGAGGAGAAAACTCATTTTCTTTATCTCACTTGGAGCCAGTTCTTTGGAATCAAATTCCCAGGAACACAGGTCAGAAAAATCAAATCAGAGTTAAAGGAGGGATAGTTTAAAAAAAAAAAGATTTCTTTCTTTCTAGAGGGTGAATCTTGTGCTTTAGGAGGTTCCAGGTTGCACATAGCTCCTGAGATATGCTTACAAATTTCAAATATTACTTTTATTCAGCCAATTAACTAAAAGTTACTAAATACTTGCTATGTGCCAGGCACCATGCTAGCTAGTGATAGAGAAATGGTTAAGCTTAGTTTTGCCCTTCAAGACTAAGGGAGGATTTCAGAGTCACTGATAATATCGCAATGTGGGGGTTTGTCATCTTCATCTCACTGTACATCTCCAGCTCCCCCATGTCACATGTGTCATTTGACTTACAGGTAATCCTAAAACATTCCTTTCCCTGAAAACTTCCAATTCTGGACATTCATTCTCATCAAGGGAGAGGAGAGAGGGATCTTAACTTGAGCCAACTGGCTGAGCTGATTTGTCATCAATTCATCACAGTCTTCTACTTTCCCATTTACTAACAAATAATTAGGCATTCTCTAGCCTATGCTGTTGTTATAGGCCTGATTGGGAGATATTGGACTGTGGCCATTTTCTAAAGGGAAAAATGAAAGTTTTTTTTTAAATTTCAAGCCATCTGGAAAGAATTTCTATTACTTTAAGCCTCAAAAACAGACATATCTCTAAAAGAAATGTCCATATTTTTAGAGTCTGAAAACCCAGCTATTTGACCCCAAGCCAATCCATTTCTTCTACAAACATACCAATTCCTCCTTGAGAAGGTATAAGTTATGAGACCCCAAATGCAGTGCTTGAGGATCAGTTGTTACAGAAACATGGCTAGGGAGTGAGTATTCATTCAGTGTCATACCCCCTTTCCAACCAGACCCTGCTCTAGGGGAGAGCTGAGCAGACACTGCCATGGAGCAATAAGAACAGTCTGTGACCAGAGACTCCCAGATCGAAGAACTTCACCATCTCGATATTCTTCAGGAGAACCTATCTTTCTCATTCCTGGGTGGAGGAAAACATGAAGAGCTGTGCAGAAGTGGGGTTTGGAGTTAACACTACATAACTCCACTAACTACGTTCTTCTCTTTTCGCCTCGCCTTCTATCTACTCCTCTTTTTTCCCACTTCATCCTGCTCATCTCTGATTGTACCATACTGACCTCTTTTGCATACTCCAAAGAGTTGACAGACCAGTTCCTTGACTATCAACTTCACCTCTGCAGTCATGACTAACCCAAGTGACAGGTCAACCTTCTGAACAGAGAGATAGGGTGTGCCTTTTACAAAGATAGAAATGCCAATCTCAGCTTTCTCAAACACACCATCTCATTCAGACTTCCTGAGGATATCATTGAAAGCACTTTTGGGTAGTGCAGCTGTTGATGACACCTTGAGTTCATAGGTATAAATGTTTAGTCATGTTTGTCTCACCAGTGGCCAACACCGTGCCATGTCACAATGAGTGTATATGGTATTGCCTGTTCAGCCCTATCCACTTACTTGTAAAACTGTGTCTTTCCCTCCCCACCACTTCATCCACACGACATGACATCTTGGATCTCTTCTTCTTCCTTAAAGTCCTCCTGCCATCCTTTCCTGGTCTTGATGACTTTCTACTTCTCATTCTTAAAATGCTTGAAATCTTTAACTCTTTCATCTCTTACAATTTTTCATATGATCTAAAATCTGTTTCTACTTTCCACCTATTTTGGTTAATATCATTACCTATACCATTTCCTCCTATTAATAAGCTTCACCAATTTCCAGAGAGTTAACAAAGTTCATCATCCAGCAACTCATTTACTAAGAGCCTTGTTCACAGCAGGCACTGTGCTGAGGACTCCTTAGAGAAAACTGACCACTGAAATCTAGTCTGAACCTAACATGGATTTTCATTTGTCTGAAATTTGAAATAATTAAGACTACTGTCCCGATTTTCTCACTGACTCATTCACTGTTCATTCATTCAACCCAACACTTTTAAGCTTCATTTGTGGACCAAGTACTATTCTGGCTCTGGGTTCACAAAGCTGAATAAGGCACCTATTTTCTGGTGAGGAAAGACAGAAAAAAAAACCCAATAAACTAATAGATTCAGGTAGTTTCAGACAGTGGTAAGTGCTCTGACTAACAGAGGCAGAAGGGCTTAGGCAGATTGGGATGTGGCCGGGCCACACTTAAATGAGATAAATGAGGGGAGTCTTCTCGGAGGAACTGACATCTATGCAGAACGTGAGTTATACAGAAGAGTGAACCATGCAAAGATCTGATAGAATAGCAGTCCTGTCATACAGCCTGAGGAATTGGTCTCTATGATTCCAGGTATTCCTTTTAGATAGAAAAACTTAGAATTTTACCCTTCCCACCTAGTTCTTATTCTACAATATTTTTTTTTTTATCATTTTCTTCAAAACCTTTACCAGCATCTGTAATTTCCAGTTGTGGAGCCAAGAATTATTCTAAGAGCTCTAGGGAGTTTCTTTGAATAATGAACACCGATGGTTCCAGTAGCTTCTACCTATAGCTACAGATGTCAGCATGATACTTAATAAAACTACCATCCAAGGAGGATGAGACTAAGATACCAGGCAAAGAAAAAGCCTGATCTTTCAGGGAAAAGAATGCCTACATGAGCATCCCAGTGTCGTGGTTAGTTTGCCATGTAAGCCTTAGTTTGTCCATCTGTAACTTTGGGGTTGTCACAATAGACAAAATATTGCTCCCATAATTTAACCTCACAGGAGGCTATAGTTTAAATCCCTATGCAATGGCGTCTACAGGGTGGCTGGCATCTGTTGGTTGTATTAGAAATAATTGATTGTGATTATTGCTAGAGTATGTGGGCCATCATTTGGGCACTGTGAGCACTGATTCTGAGGATTTGCTTCGGCCGGTCACCCTAAGACCACTTCAAATTAAACCCTGAGATTGAGGATATTTAGACCACACCAGTAGTGTGAATTCAGACCACCTGTATGAGTGCTGGCTGTGGTTTAAATTCTCAGGTGAGATTGTGGCAGGATTTTATAGAGAGAGTCGGGACACTGAGGCCAGGAAGCAGTTTTATTTGATTCACATCCAAAGGCTGAGCCCTGAGCGCAGGAGGGCATTGCCTTTTACACATTTTTGGCTTCTTTGTCCCCCCCCCCATAAGGCTTACATATTAGTAACATACAGGCTAATTGGGTATTTCACAGCTCAAGTTTGCAGTGGAGTTACATATGCACACTACGGATTGGAGACTACATTCCTTTCTAATATAAATCTTCCAAGAAATATCTTATGGTGTTAGAAGGATTCTTTCATTATTCTGGAAATGCTTTTATCTTACTGCACTAAGAGGGCCCCTACTCTATCCTGGGAAGGCCTTCATCTTATTAGGCTCCCTGCCTCAAGATGTTCTTCCCTCTTTCTCAATTAGTGTCAAGACAGAGACATGCAAGATTTTTTTTCCTGTTGCTCTCTGTGTGGTGAGTTTGTCTCTTGATTGCTTTTATGTTAGGGGTGTGGCTCTTTCATGTTTTAGCTTTATATAGGGGTCTTCTGTCAAGTTCCTCTTACTGCACTTTTTTTTCTTTATTAGTACACAAAATAAGGTACCTCTTTTAACTGATGGCTTCTTAGATGGAGTGATACAAGCTAATTAAGTGGGGCTGAACACAAGATGGGTATGTGGAATGTGAGTGCCACAGCAGGAGAGAAGAGCCAGCGCAAAGGCATACTCAGCCATAATCTACACTTGGTCAGAAAACAATAAGGATCTGACCTCACTGGTAGGCATGCCAACTCCTGTGGGTTGTAGGACCTTGTGGAGCCCGAATGTCCGAGGACGAGATGTTCAGTAGTGAGACCTTGTGCCTTAGAGTGCTAGAAGAGTGGTTCCAAGAATGTGTGCAGTTCGGGTTCCTGTTTGGGCTCCTGTTCTTTCCCTGGAAGGGTGAGCACCTAGGCCTTGCCCACAGGAAGTCTGTCTCCCCTACTGAATGTGACTTTCATGAAGGGCATGGTCTCAGGTTTCCTTCTTTACCAGTGATGTCTTACAGTGCCTATAGTAGTACAACTCATCGCAGGGGTTTAACAAACACATGTGCCATGCATGAATGGGGGGCAGGTCCTGTGGACACAGCCGGAACCATGGCACCTGGGGCCTGAGTTTGCCATGCTGAGGAGGTCCTGTGAGCAGGGTCTGAGTCAGCAGTCTGAGGCTCCAGCCAAGACACGAAGCCGATGTCTGGAGAGGACTCCGCAGGCAGAAGCAAGATACCTGGAGGAAGGCTGAGTGGAGAGCAGACTTCCCCTCATTCCTCTGCAGGCCCTGTGGCCTGGGTGGGTGTGCCCAGGGTGGGACAAGAGCCAGCATGGAGTGAGCAGAGAAGTGTCAGGCAACACTCATGCGTGCACTTTTTGTAAAGACTGTCAATGAGATTCTTAATCCATAAGAAACATTTTGCAATTTAAAAAAATCTAGGCAGCAACAAAGCACTAGAGGGCTTAAGTGTCCACAAGCTAGGCTTCAAATTGGCTCTTGTCTTTTCCATGATAAAGATACCTTTCCTCATCCTTGTCTCTCCTCCTTTATCACCAAACTGCCTTCTTTCTTCAACTCACTGCAGTCCAGTTCGAGTTCCTAATGCTTTAACTATGGTTACCCTTAACTTTTTTTTTTTGAGTCAGAGTCTCACTCTGTAACCCAGGCTAGAGTACAGTGGCATGATCACAGCTACTGCATCTTCAATCTGCTGGGCTCAGGCAATCCTTCTGCCTCAGCCACCCAGGTAGCTGGAACTACAGGTATGCACCAACACGCCCAGCTAATTTATTTTTATTTTTTTTAATTGTGGAGACAAAGTCGCACCAAGTTGCCCAGGATGGTCTCAAACCCCTGGGCTCAGGCAATCCTCTTGCCTCTGTGTTCTGAAGTGCTGGGATTATAGGCTTGAGGCACCACACCTGGCCACTCCTAACTTCTTAATTAGGGAATCTGGTAATTCTTTTTTACTCCTTTCCTATTTGAATTCCCGGTGGCATTTGGCACTGCTAACTTCTTATTTCCTAAAACAATTCCTGCCTGTGGTTTCCAGGACCCTAAAGTCTGGCTGCTTCTCGGTTTGACTCACTGCCCGCTCTTTCTTACCTTGTCCTTGGCTGGCATTCTGTAGGCCTGCTGTCCTGGACCTCTCTGCTCACACTGCATCATCTCCCTGAGGTAGCTCACTGATCTGCACAGCTTTAGATACTGCCTTTCAACTGATGACTCCTGGAAATGAATCTCCAGTCCAGATCTCTATGAGGCCAAACTGTATATACAGCTGGAAATTATCAAGACCACCAACCTTGCCTGGATGATTGCAAAAGCCTAGCCGATCTCTTTTCTTCTACTCTCTCTTCCTGCCACTCAGTGTCCAGTGTTTGCTCTTTCTCGGACCTAATTGTGCTCATCCTACAGTTCTCTCCAGTCTGTAGAGGAAGTATTGCACAGCTGTATAATACCATACTGGTATCATCTACCTTTTTCTCTGAATCGCCTGATAATCTCACACAATCCTTCTATGACTTTTGCCCTGAACACATCATTTTTGAACAGTGCTTTGGGTCTTTACATAAGCAATCCCCTCTTCCTGGAATTCTCCCGTCCCCCAAGTACCTGCTAGGGAAACTCTTACTCAAGGCCTAACTAGAAGGTTACCTCCTTAATGAAACCCTCCCGGATATGCAGTCAGCATTAGTCATTATAGTACCAGTACTTGACAGGATTCCCCCAAGCATTTCACACATACTTCTACTGTCACACTTACCATAAGGTGTTGTCATGCATTATCTGTCTCTCTCTCTGTCTCATTAGACTGTGAGTTCCTATGGAAAAGGATTATGTATAAATCATTTTTTGTAAGGTCACCAGAAAGCATAGTACTGGTATATTTTGGGAATTCAAATATTTAATTAATGAGAGCGAATACTGGGTTTGGCTGAAGTACTTTTTTACTGACCATTAACTCCTTTTAAAAGCCTGCACTGTCACATCTCTAAATTATTTGTCAGATCTTAGTAAATCATTCTCATTGACTCTTGTGTAATAGTCTACAAGTGAAGAGTCAAAAACCTTAGATGAGCATGGGAAGGGAATTTTTTAGCATAGAAAACACCCTGATTAAGAGCCCTCCCCCCACCCTAAGTACAATGTCAGATCTATTGTCAGATTACATTTTAAATTAATTAATACTTTATATTTATTGAGAGCCATATGCTAAGGTGCTTTACAAAATTCTTTCATCTACTCATCACAGCAACCCTGTGAGGTAGGTACTATATGACCATCTTGATGTTATAAATGAAGAAACTAGGGTTAGAGAGGCATGCTCCTTGCCTCAGACTGTACCATCTGGACTGGAACTCAGCCAGCAGGAGAACAAAGCCCAAGCTTGTAGTCACCAAGGTTCAACACACCCTGAGAAGTTGCCCCTTTGCACCAGGCCCACTGTCAAGTGCTCTTTACAATTCATTTATGATCTTCTAAGAAACTTTTTCTGCTCCCCCACCTGAGTCTGGGCTAGAGACCCCTTGTAGTGCTCTTGTATATCTCTATTGTTGCACTTCTAACATTTTATTACTATTACCTCTACTATCCAATTAGATCACAAACTTCTAAATGGCAGAAGTGGTTGCCTTCCCTGCTGCGTGCATAACACGCAGCACAATGACTTTTGCTTAGTAGGTTTTCAGTGAGCGTTTATTGAATTAAATACACCAAACGGAGGTAAGCCCTAGGCTAACTCACTGCGCTGGGGGGGGGGGGGTAGCAACACTTGCCCTCAGAACTTCCTATTTCCCTTCTGTTTTCAAGAGTTTCTCAGTATTGAACCCGGTACCTTCTTTTGTTTAACATGGAAACGTCACAACCCCCTTGAAAATCACGACTATGCGAAAGACAACAAACTGGCTTTGGCTTTAGCTAGAATCCATCTTCTGCACATCCTCATCAGCAAAAGAGACTTTGGTCAGATTTACTTTAATCATTTTGTATTTGATCACAATAATATTTTGTTTTAAAGATATATGTATGCAAGTGTAAAGTATTTGAATATGGAATACAATTTTTAACTGGATCTGTCTTCCCTACAGATCATAACAAGGCCCCACTGAGAATTCCTGGGCTTTCCAGTTTGGCTGTGACCAGATTCCCTTCCCCAGACAAAATCCAGTCCCTTGAACCTTGTCTAGGGACTGGGCTTTACACAGGTAGCCAGACTTTCAAGATGATGAACTCTGCCCTTGGCATTTCTGAGTCCCCCCTGCCCACCCCCCACTCTCTCCCACACACACTCCCCCTTCTACCTCCCTGCTACTGCTGCACTCCTCCGCTTTGTCTGGGCTCCACTGTTGACCAGAACTCCAGGGGTGTCTGCTGCAAGACGTGTTCACTGACTGCCATGCTTGTGGGCCTAGTTTGCCGTCCTACCCACCACCTCCCACTGCCCAAGCCTTGTCTTTCCTGGCAGGCAAGTATCCCACTAGGGCCTGGCTCCCTCTGTCCCTCCCGCCCTCGCATTCCAAACACAGGACACATTTCAGTTAACCTGAATGTCTAACAGGCTGAGAGACAGAAGCCTCTGCCTGCAGCCAGTGTGGTATTTTCCATCCTGAGAAAATCCCTCAAGATAAACCTTGGCTGTGTTTGGTTTGAAGCCAATACAGGGGATCCCAAAAAGGAAATGGCTAGTTTGGACTGAACTCTAACAAGACTGATATGAAATCTTATACATTGTATTGACCAAGAAGTAAGTGTTGTTGGTACTCAGGAAGGCAGAGCAGGGTAGTGGCAGGAGATCCAGCGACGCATTCAAAACACCTAAAGTCAGTTCCCAACTTAGTGTGAACCTTTGTGAGATCCAGTTTCCTCATTCATGTTGTAGGGAAAATGATATTTATTTTGTAGAGTTATTGTAAGGATAAAATGTGAACTAACAGTATTGAATGTGAAGTGGGGAATGCAATTAGTACTCCTCTAACTGTCCTTTTTACCAGCACACAACATGAATTTGATAAATTCATTTTAAAAGTCAGATTTCTAAATGTTAAATGAAAACATGTCAGAGATTCTAAATGGAAACCTTCAGTATTTGTTTATCATTTGTATAATCTTATTACTGAGACATATTTTTATTGTCATTAGAGAGCACAGGAAACCAAGACACACAGAGGTTAAGTAACTTGACCAAAGTTAAATAATTATAAAGTATCATAATTTTGGATTTAACTCCGTAATTGTTTCAACACAATATGGCAAGAGTGTTATCTCATGCTTACTGGAAGCTTTGATTAGTCGTACATATGAATTTGTAATTAAAAGAGAAAATTAACAATTGTTTAATAAATGTCCCTTATTTGATAGCAGCATTTGAAGTGAATAACATGGAGAGGGTAGTATTTAAAGAGAGCTCTGGCACTCTACAGAACACCTATCTTGGTTGTTCATTGCATGCCAGTGTCAGGAAGAAGGAAGTTGGGGTACAGTTCTAGATTAGAGGAGGCCAGAATGCAAGCTGTCATCCTTGATGAGCCTGGCTTTGAATAAACCAGCCACAATCATCATGTTGGGAACAGAGTAGGAAATTTGAATACCAAGTGGAGATAACAAGGCATTATTCATATTTTGTTAGGCAAGCTAATGGTGCCATGTGTTGAAGGACTGAGCGTTGAACTATTTAGTGGTAAAAAGTCTTTATTTTTAAATGGTTCAGCACAACAACATGTAAGTGAAGGAAATGTGGTAAAATGTTGACAACTGTTGACTCTAGTGGGAGGATATATAGGTTTTCTTGTGCTGTTGTTTCTACTTCTCTATATATTTGAGTGTTTTCACAATAAAATATAAATTACAGAAGAGCCCCTGGGAAGCCCTGACCTTGAGGGTCCCATGGGGGCTGTTTTCCAGGGGTATTCTCCCTGTCCCTTTCAGCACATTTATAAACACCTAGAGAAGTCAGAAGAAGGCCGGGCTCAGTGGCTCAGCCTGTAATCCTACACTTTGGGAGGCCAAGACAAGAGGATTGCCTGAGCCTGCAGGTTTGAGACCCCCTCCCCGGGCAACTTGGCAAGACCTCGTCTCTACAATAAATCAAAAAATCAGCCAGGTGTGGTAGCTTGCACCTGTAGTTCCAGCTACTTGGAAGGCTGAGGCTGAAGGATCGCTGGAGCTCAGCAGGCGAGGCTGCGGTGGCTGGGACCGTACTACAGCACTGCAGTCTGGGTGAAAAAGACTCTAACTCAAAACCAAAACAACAACAAAAAAAGTCAGAAGACCAGGTGGTCAAATCTGGGAGGCCTAGTCGGTGACAAAATCTGGATTCAGGAAGATGATAACTGGCTGAACTCTAGCCAGAGGAACCCTGAAAAGAAAGAATAGAGGTCATAGGTTTTTAAAAAATTAGCAGCCTGAAGAAAGCTATCAGGACAGCCAATTCCCATTAAAGGGACAAAAAGTCTCCAGTGGAGCCGGGCTCGGTGGCTCAGCCTGTAATCCTGCGCCTTTGGGAGGCTGAGGTGAGTGGATTGCCTGAGCCCGCGGGTTCGAGACCCGCCTGGGCAGCGAGACCTCATCTCTACAATAAATCAGCTGGGCATGGTAGCACATGCCTGTAATTCTGGCTACTTGGAAGGCTGAGGCGGAAGGATCGCTAGAGCCCAGCAGGCGAGGCTGCAGTGGCCTGTGAGCAGCAAGTCATGTGAGAGGATGAGTGTGGCTCAGCTGGTAGGAAACCAAGGCCTGTGCAGTCTGCCTTTCAGGCAGCAGGAAGTCCGGAACAAGAGAAGCCCCACAACTGCATCTGGCCGGAGCTCACTGGGAGCTCTAGATTCCATTCTAGGGCCACATTTGAGTGTCACTGGGTGGGTCCAGAGAGGATGACTTGGGAAATGTCATACCAGACAAAGAACCATGAAATCTGAACTCAAAAAGCAAAACAAAAAGGAGGGAAGTATAGGCCATGCCATGAAATACATCTAAAATTTTTTTGCACAAAGGACTAGTCCTGTGCAGGCAGCTCTATAAAAATAAAAAATAATAATAATAAAAAAAAAACAGGTTCACTTTGTTTCAATAAAAGGAAAAATTTTTGTAAATGTGCCCCAGAGAAGAACTGTATTTGTTCAATGAATAGCATTATGTGAAACATTGTTGCTTTTGTATAATGGTAGGAGAACAATTGTAAACTTGATGCAAAGAGAGAGGAAAAACAACTGAAAGTCTGAAAGCGCTTTGAAAAGTTTTAAAGTGCAACACAAGCAGGAAAGAGTTTGTTAATATTTGCCAATACTAGCATTTCAGCACAAAGCTTCCAAGGGCCAGAGATAAAATGTATTCTTTGAACTGGACACTTGCCTAAACTTTGTGAGTATTCAAGGACTAGGTTGTATGAGTGTGTTGAGAAGACAAACAATTATGTTGATAGTGTATTGCCTAGATTAGCCTTCCTGCAGTTTTCAAAAGGTGTTTTGTTTGTTTCATCTTGTTCTATTTTTGAGTCAGTGAAACATTCAGATGGTTCAAAATTTAAAGAGCAAATAAGGGGATAATCTGAAAAACTCTCTCCTGGTCAATTTCTGCCTTCCAGTCAATCATTCAGTTCCACCCCTTGGAGCCAACTATGTTTCCCAATCTTTCTATCTGTTTTTCTGCACATCTCACCTTTCACATATTTTTCTCAATGTGCGCATCTAAGAAGTCAGGATGATCACAAGGCTGAGCGGAAGATAAGCCCAGGAGGGTTAGGAACAAGTTTTACTGAAACAGCAGACACCTGCCAGGCCTAGTTTCACAATTCTGTACTTTGCTGGCCAGGCGGTTAAATGTTTTGCCAAAGACTTTGTAAAGAGCAAGATATAACATCCTGTGTGGCTGAAAATGACTGTTTTTCCTGTGACCACTCCTGAGAGGTCACCAATCTCCTTTTTTCCTATCCATAGAGCTGAACACTTGGCAATATGGAAGGCACTTGCTGCAATTACTGGGTGTTTGGTTCACAACTCATGGGTATTACTGTCACTGGTTTGTGTGCTCTTGTGTGTGTGTGTGTGTGTGTGTGTGTGTGTGTGTATTTCCCCAATTGAAATTGTAAGTTCCTCAAATGCGGAGTCCTCATATCTAAGCTCTTTACCCTCACAGCCCCAGATTCACAGATCTCAGTTAAGTTTTTTTCATATTGTTGTGTAAGTCGAGGAATGGACTTTTTTCATTCTAAATCTTAAATATGTGCTGAGTTGTTCTTGCAAGGATATGGTGTCAGCATGAGATATTGTTCTTGTCTTCATTAAGCTGTGCTTTCTTCTAGAAACACATGAAGTTCATGTATTAAACGGACTGTGTTTAATAAAGTGCTTAATTAAGATGGTTTTGAGAAGTACATGGTTGAAACAGGACTGATCATCCTGGTTTTTTTTTAAAGTATTAATTACATTTTATACATTTCTAAATTTTCTAACTTAACCTTAACTCTTCAGAATTTAATCTAATAGGTTTATTAGTAGAAACAAGGCTCAAGTTTTCTCCTCTTCTTGGAAGTCCTCTATATTCTGTTGGGTGAAGCCCTCCTCAACCTGAGTAATTACATGCAAATAGAATATACTAAATAGGGCTTTCCTTAAGAAGAAACAAGGCAGTTCTGCCAAACTCGTTATACTTAGGCTACTTGGAATTACATGGTCCTCAGACATCTTCATGACAATGGGCAGCTCCAATGAGTGATACTGGGAGACCTGGGAGGCAGGGGTCCTCAAAAGGTCTTCCCTGAGCTTTGATAATCAAGGGCAAGGGAAATTATGAGTGACTGAGCAGATGGCATTGCAGGAGAGGCCTGTAGAACTTCCCAAGGCTAAATTGGGGGCTGGATGTGATGACAGCCTTGAGCAAAATACTAGGTTTTTAAAAAGCGATGGCATGGCTTTTCCTAAATACAGCATTTCTATCCATTCCTGGAAGTAAAGGAGTTTTGCACATTGATTGATTTTTTTAATTTCCCTTTTAGGGTGAAGAAAGTTGTAAGGGTACATCTGACTCATGTCTGTGCACTTTTCTTATAAAGAGTTAAAGAAAAACAAGCAGCAAAATCAGAGTTTTGCCTTAAAACAAACAAAATCTTCCCAAGATTATCGATTTAAAAAAATTAATTTGCACTTTGCATGTCTTTGAATCAGGTGTAACATTATGAGTACATTTTCACAGTCAAAAAATTGCCTGGCTTATTTATGAGGAATTTTTGGATGATATTTGCAAACACCCAATAAGTAAAATAGCGGACAAGTTCAAATTATTACCTCCAAGGATTCAACTCAGTACAGGCCAAGAGGAATGACAGTTAACATTTTGACCCCAAAAGTACAAATAGAAGCAAAATTTGGTGTAAATGATATCTTTCAAACAATACTACTGTTAGACAAAATTCAGGCAGCACGCATGCAAATCTCTCTGCATGTTTAAATTGAAATGATACATTGGGTTAGTCATGTGGAGGGTATATCAGAGCTGGACTTCACAATTTAGGAAATTCTTCCTGCAGTACCATTACCCTCAGACTTTGGTTGTAACAGTAACCTGGAAAGGAAATCCACCAGTTGGCTGACTTCAACAAAGCAGGGATCGGGCATCCCTAGTGTGCTGAGGCCACACCAGATTCAGGTTTAGACATCAGACTCTGGGAAATTTGTTTACACTGCCCAAATGCAAATGAACATTCATATGGATAAGTGAGAGTTCAAAGGAAACTAGACTTCTTGTGCTAACTGGCCAACCCATTCTACTTGAGAAACCAAAGTAAGATTATAAAGCTCATAGGTAGACAATCTGAGTAAAGGAGGTAAATGATGCTAAAAATTAATATCAAGCTTCGGCAGCCTGCTGTTGTCTTTTCTCTAATACTTCTGTCAAGGGACCAGATTACTCAGATGAGTGAGTTAAAGCATCCCGGCATTCCTTTCTCTAGAGGGCTGGAGACACACAAGGGTTCATCATATGGACTAGAAGTTTGTGGAGAACAGTCTGGGGACCCCTGAGGGTCTCTGAAATTCTTCAGGGAGTCCATGAGTCACAATTATTTGCATAATAATACCAAGATGTTATTTGCCTTTCTTATTATTCTTTCTTATTATTATAAAGTAGAGTTTTCCAGAGGCTACATGACACGATAATATTGTCACTCTGACCGCTAATGGAAGTGTTTAAAAAGTGTCTCCATTTTAATTTCTAATATAATAAATACCAGTATATATAACCCACAATTTAAAAAGTTATTTAGGGTTTTCAATATTTAAGATTGTGGAATATTCTAAAGACCAAAAGTTTAAGAACCACTGATATAGACCATCCTTTCTGTCATTATACTAGCAAACACCAGAATGTTGTTTTTTTAAAAAATGAGATTTTAGAAATGTCCTAGTACTCTGGATGGAGCCATCTTGATGAGATTTAGGAATCATTCTGAGCTAGGCTCGGTGGCTTTGCCTGTAATCCCGCGCTTTGGGAGGCTGAGGTGAGTGGATTGCCTGAGCCCGCGGGTTCGAGACCCACCTGGGCAACTTGGCGAGACCTCATCTCTACAATAAAATCAAAAAATTAGCTGGGTGTGGTAGTGCGCGCCTGTAGTTCCAGCTACTTGGAAGGCTGAGGTGGAAGGATCGCCGGAGCCCAGCAGGTCGAGGCTGAGGTGGCCAGAAGTGGCCACTATACTCCAGTCTGGGCGACAGAGTGAGACTCCAGTTCAAGGAAAAAAGTTCCAAGTAATTATACATGGGGCATGTCTCCTCCCTAATGCATGGGTACAATTACTCCAAATATTTTCACTGGATGTTAATTTGCAAACAAAAACCAAAAAACCCAAAACAACAACAACAATAGAAGGGAACACTACTACCTGTGATGTGTCTGTCCTTTGACAACTATCTGCAATGGGATCCCAATTCAAGTACACTTTTTTCGGAGTTTTTGACCTTCAACTGAACTGAAACCAAGAATCATAGCCTACCAGGAATACAGGCCAACCAAGCAAGTTTTTCTTTGTTGTGTAAGAATTGAGCTCAGCATAGGCACCAGGTCATTAGTTTGAACTTTTTGAAGTCCATTCTTTAGATACAGTCAGCACAGAGACTGGTTCTCACATGCATGTTGGTCCAGTGTCTGTTGACTCAGGATCTTGGGATGCCACACTGTCTCCTAAAGAACAGAAGAGGCCTTTTACATATAACTGCCCCCTCCAAAGCTGAGTATGGGACACCTGTGTCCATAAATATTCTATTTGCCAGCCTGGAGTCTTTCTCACACTGTGGACACATATATCAGGACAGATCTGGAGGCACACACCCTCAAAACACAGCAACCAACTACAAAATACAAGCACCTGGTATGTGCTTGAGTGAGCAAGGGTTAGCTGGACACCTGATACATGCAAAGCACTAAAGGAAGTGACATAAAGAGGGCGAGGTAAGGCTTGCAGCAGTTACTCACTTGCTATTTTTCAGTTATTGCATCACAGTATCCTCTGTCATCTACCAGCAGTAACTGATAAGATAAGGCCAGAGGGTGACCTCTTTCCCCTTCCTTTATTCTTTTTTAATTTTATTTTTATTACTAATTTTTTTAGAGACAGGGCTAGTCTCAAACTCCTGACCTCAAGTGATCCTCCTACCTTGACCTTGCAAAGTGCTAGGACTGCAGGCATGAGCCCATGCACCTGATTATCTCTCCTTTATTCTTAGGATAATCTCTCCTTTATTCTTAATAAACTGAATGCATGAGAGACTTCCTGGAGCCATTTCTGGCCCCTACCCTGAAGGAAGAGCTGAAATAATTTTCACAGAAAAATTGTGACAGAAACAGAAGGATCTTGTCTATTTTAACATAGATAAGAACCTTTAGCAAGATTAAATAAGAGACACCATGTTCCGTTGTAATCAATACATTTTTATAAGCATGTAAAGTAAACCATTTTGTCTTTAGGAGAAATGATGAGAAGATAGAGGTAAAAGCTAGAATACCAGCAACTCTTAGGAAGACAAAATTATCTTTTTGGAGAAAGAAAAAGATTGTGGGGAGAAGGTACCAGTGTCAGAGACAGGTGTGATGAGGCTTTCTTTCCAGGGTCTGAAGGGTGGTAAGCTCCAGCCATTCACTGCCTCATTGTCCTGCCCACTTGTTCCTTTCTTGGCGAGGAAGAATGCTGCATCCCCTGCAGAGTTTTGTAGGCATCTGATAGCAGTCCGTGGAAGACAGCTGTCCTGGGGCCCAGAATGGGCAGTCTGTAGTGAACACTCTCTGAAGGACAGTGCAGAAAGAAAGAACACAAACTGCTTAGCTTCTATTCTTAACAAAAACAACCAAAGGCCAACAAAAGCTTCTTCAACTTTATGAAACCGATTCAAAATTATCCTAAGAATTTCTTTTAATAAAATTGTCTTACCCCCCACAACATTTAAGCTATGGCAAATCTTATCAAACAGGCCAAAAGCAGTACCTAGAAACAAAACTCAAATATTAGAAGTCATTGTCAATTAAATTAAAAATGAAGATAAAACATGTCTGGAGTTGTAAGACAAGTCAAAGGGAAAAGAGGATTCAATTCTCAGGAGACTTTTCAGGGACACATAAAGTTCTGTTCTTTAAAAAATAAAAAAACAAACAAGCATGATTGTACAAAAAGGCGACAGTAGGGAGAGACAGTAATTGCATTTCAAAAGAAACCTTTATTTTGTAAAATAATTTATTTTAGGGTTCAATTCTTACTATCCTGGCCTTGTCTTAAAATAGGATTTGATTATAAAGAGTTGGTTAATATTCCGTTTTTCCAGAAGACATATTGCTTTAAGGAGAGTACATACAGTGCATGAAATAACACCTGCCCATTAGGAGTCACTGAAAGGCTACAGGAATTGAAGCCCTGAATTCTCTGGAACAAGCTCCAGAGAACAAGGTCCATCTGAATGACAACTAGACACATTATAAGATCACAAATCCAGGATCTCGTTCAGTCTCATCATCGTAATGAACAGGAAACAGTGGGCCTGGGTCACAGGCATGAATGGACAAAGGGCCCAGAACCCAGATATCCTCAGTCCTAGCCTGGTGCTGTTTGTGCCACATCACACCACTGTGCCAGGTGGTAGTCCTGGGTCAGGTGGTTAGCATCTGTACCAATGATCATCGCGACCAAGAGCCTGTGGGTGTCGTGGGATTCTGGGGTCAGGCAGATTCATGAGACCAGAAGGAAACCGCATTATTTGTAAAGATGGGTTCTTTCCATTAACTTAGTTTTCATTAAGAATTACTGACAGGTCTGAGAATGATGTCGGTAATTTAATGGGTATTGCTTTAAATCTGCAGATTGCCTTTGGTAGGATGGACATCTTAACAATATTAATTCTTCCAATCCATGAGCATGGAATATTTTTCCATTTGTTTGTGTCTTCTTTGGTTTATTTGGGCAGTGTTTTTTATTTTTCATTGTAAAGGTTTTTTATTACTCTGGTTAGGAAGATGCAGAGGTATTTCATTTTGTTGTGGCTATTGTGAATGAGATTGTGCTTTTTAATTGGTTCTCTGTCTGTTTGTTGTTGGTGTATAAGAATGTGACCATCTTTGATGTTTATTTTGCACCCTGAGACTTTGCCAAAGTCCTTTATCAGAGTAAGGAGGTTTTTGACAGAGTGTCTTTGGTTTTCAAAGTATAGGATCATGTTGTCCACAAAGAAGAATAATTTAACTTCCTCTTTTGCTATTTAGATACCTTTGATTTCCTTCTCTTGTATGATAGCTCTAGCTAGGACTTCCAACACTATGTTGGACAGGAGGGGTAAGAGTGGGCAGCCTTGTCTTGTTCCAGTTTTCAGGGGAACTGGTTCCAGTTTCTGTCTGTTTAGCAGTGGAATTATCATAGATGACTCTATCTATTGAGTGTAGATGTTCCAGAAATTCATATGGAAACATAAAAGACCATAAACAGCCAAAATAATGCTTAACTAAAGAAACTAAGTGGAAGGTATCACACTTCCAGACTTCAAACTCTACTATACAGCTACAATAATCAAAACAGCCTGGTATTGGTACAAGAACAGGCATATACACCAATGAGCAGGATAGAGATTCTGGAAACAAAACCTCAATTTCTTAACCAACTAATCTTCAACAAAGCCTCCATCGACAACCACTAGGGAGAGGAGAACCTATTTAGTAAATAGTGCTGGGAAAACTGGCTGAGACCACATGCAGAAAATTGAAGCAGGACCCCTACCTATGACCATACACAAAAATCAACTCTAGATGGATCAAAGACCTAAATGTAAAACCACAAACTAAGAATTCTAGAAGAAAACATAGGAAACACTTGTAGGCACATAGGAGTAGGCAACCAATTCTTGGTCAACTCTCCAAAGTGAATGCTATAAAAGATAAGATAGACAAGTGGCACATCAAACTGAAAAGCTTCTGTGGTTCCATTGTGTAATGGTGAGCACTCTGGACTCTGTAAAGCTTCTGCAAAGCAAAAGAAATAATCAAGAGCAAGGAGACAGCCCACACTGAATGGGTTAAAAAAATGTTTGCCAACTGTATATCTGACAAAGGCCTAACATTCAGGATCTACAAGGAAATCAAATGTGCTGAAGGGGAAAAAAAATCTTATTAAAAAGTGGGCAAAAGATATGAATAGACACTTCTCAGAAGAAAAAATACAAGCAGCCAACAGATACATGAAAAAGATGCTCAGCCTCACTAATCATCAAAGAAATGCAGGATTAACCGAGAGGACAGAGAAAAAATACAAGCAGCCAACAGATACATGAAAAAGATACTCAGCCTCACTAATCATCAAAGAAATGCAGGATTAACCAAGAGGACAGAGAAGCTCCCACAGTGGGAGGAGACCCAAAGGGATTGCCCCTCTGGGGCTGAAAACCTGGTGCTTATATAGCCCTAAGTCTAAGCCGATTGGCTAGCCTTAGCTGTGAGATGTAGTTGTTCTGATTGGTCAGTATTAAGGTAGGGACCTAATGGCGAGTTGATTGGTTGCTTTTCGATCCCAGCAGTAAGTACTTAAGCTTTAGTTTGAGAGGCTCATATGGAGCTTACCAATCAATGATCAACACTGAGCCTGAGAGGCCTGCGGGAATTCGCTACATTGTTACCAGATTCCCTACATTGTTAAAAGAGGACCCGTCTGTCTGTCTGCCTAGCCTTTCTCTAGCTATCTCCTGTCTCATTCCCCCCTCTGGAGTAGTAACCCTAAAGGCCATTTGGGAGTGAGGACAATGACTGGTCTGGCTACTTCCTGCTGACTATGGGCGTCATATGAGGGCAGCAGCTATGGATCCTCCTGGGGGAGATCTAAAGGTTCTCCAGAAATGCAAATTAAAACCACACTGAGATACCACCTAACTCCAGTCAGGATGGCCATCACCAATAACTCAAAAGCAACAGATGCTGGAGAAGATGCAGGGAAAAGAGAACACTTCTACACTGTTGGTGGGAGTGTAAACTAGTATGACTTCTGTGGAAAACAGTGTGGTGATTTCTAAAAGATCTAAAAAATTGACCTTCCATATGACACAGCAATCCCCTTTCTGGGAATATACCTACAGGAACTCAAATCACTCTATTAAAAATCCCTGCATACAGATGTTTATTGCAGCATTACTCGTGATAGCAAAAAAAATGAAACCAACCACGCTGCCCATCGAAAGTGGACTGGATAAAGAAAATGTGGTACATATACACAATGGACTATTATGCAGTCACAAAGAAAAACAAAATTATGGACTTTGCAGCAACTTGGATGGATTTAGAGTCCATATATTCAGTGAACTATCAAAGACACAAAAATCTGATTACTACATGTACTCTCTCATAAGCTGACTCTGAATATTTATCATAATACTGTAGGAAAGGGATTGGCAGAAATGGGACACTGCCAGGGGCGGGAGGGGGGCACATAGCATCAATAAGGTTACCCAAACTTTACCTGTATGATGACCATTTTGTAGTATCTAACCCTGAATTGTACCCCACATCTTTAAAACAAAAATAAAAATAAAAAAGAAGTACCGACAATAAGTAAGATTTAGCTGAATCCAGAAGATTGCTAGACATCCCTGGTGTGACCAACACACAAGTTAAACAGTCATTAACAGAAATACTCGCTGGGATGAGTCAGCCACTTGGTATTTGTAGCATGTTCACAGGGAACACAGCACAGGTGGAAGGGCAACAAGTATGAAACTGTCTAAGGTATAAACAGCGGAGCAAAGGCAGTGAGTGTCGGCAGTTTTCCTGCTCAAAGGTGAAGGCTGCATGTGCTATGTCTAGCTCTCAGTGGGACTGCTCTGATTTTACAGATGTGAGTACAGAGACCAAGCCTACACAGCAAAATTTGTATTTGACCCTGGTCTTATTACTCCCAAGCTAAAGCCTTTTCCATGACCTAAGAGCACACACAAGCGCAAAGCTCAGCTTTGAAGGGTCACAAGTGGAGTCAACAGTAGATCTAGCAAGCTTCAGCTCCTAGCTGTCTTACAACCACTCTCCCTGATTGCTGGGACTCTATGGGCAAGCCATAGGGCCATCCAAAAACACAACATGTTGCTCCTATGCTCGCCAAGTCTAGCTTTTCAACCGCTAATTAATGAAAGGCATCTTGTTACATTGTCCTCTAGGATCAGAAAATACATTTTCTTGCTGAGGGAAGTGCATGCAATAGTGTGTGTGTGTGTGTGTGTGTGTGTGTGTGTGTGTGTGTGTGTGTGTGGTGGGGTGGGGTAATTCATTCCTTTGCAGGGAAGGTCTGGAATAACCCAGGTCCAAGGGTAACTCAGAATGAACATGTGGCTGGCACAGATGACCCTGAAACCAACTGCACATTCCTATCACCCGGCGTTCTCTTGGCTTCAAGAGAATGATTTGGTCACAGACCAGAGACCAGCAGAGTGGGGAGGTTTCGTTGAGTAGATGCTCTTAGCTCTAGGCTCTTGGTTCCACTTTGGCTAAATGAAAGTCATGAACTAGATCAATATTTTTGGACACTTAAGCAATTCACTGGGGATGGTAGCCTTTCACTCCGCCAGAGTGAATAGCTCTAAACCCCATTGTTACTTGAGACTCTGGTCCTCCTTTTTGACATCCCCTTGAGACATCCCTGCTATCTTCAGATTTTCTTTTAGATGCCTTCTTAGTTCAGTTATGGTTCTAGCTCCCCATCAAGCTCTCAGAATAGAGCTTAGATTTTCCCATCTGTACAGAGTGAGGAAAGTGATTGTAATTTTCCTTATTGTATATACCAATGAAATAAAAATTTCAGGTGACTTCAAATGAGAAGATGGACAAAGTCACTAGAGTGACAGCCTGTGCCGCACCAGACCCTTGAAATATACCATCTCAAAGAATAGCCCATGCCCACTTTCACTAGCTCAGTGCTGACTTCTCTGAAGGGTGAGACTTAGGTCAATGCTGAATTCTGAGATAGAGTCTCTTACTTTGTTTCTATCAACAGCAAGTGAAGACAACAATAGCAGTGGACAGAGGCTGGGAGAAGGTAGGTATTTGAGGGAGTCTGTGGGGTGAAAGTTTCAGGGCCTTGGTGAGATCATTCCAGATGTGTGAAGATGCAGTTTCCTTCCCATTTTGCTTGATACCATCAGGACTGACTGGGGAGAGATTTGTGTCTCATGTGTCCCATCTCTATGGAAGGCCTTTGGCAAGTGGATTATTGATCAGAGCCATGTAACATGAAGAGGGCCTGGGAAGGAATGTGACATGGATAAGGGCAAGTGAATCCTGAGAAGGGCACAGGTGGGGCTGGAGTGAAGGAGGCCTCTGAGTCAATCCCAACATTGAACCAAAGGCAATATGCGAAAGAGAAAGGGATAGAAAATGGAAATTTGCTCAGATAATGCAGAAATTGTGTTAGGGGTTAAACTTTCATTCTACCCTGGGCAAAGTATGTTTCACACTACAAGTATTCTAAAAGAAGGCAAACCTGTTGAGATGTCATCATGGGATAGTTTGGGTACAGTCTTGGTTCTGGGTTGATGAAGACTCATCATTCTGATTGCAAGGTGCAAGAAAACACATTAGTTAATTGGCTAGGGCCTGGTGGAAAGGAATGTGTCCATATATAGTTTAAAATACACATGATGCTTTGAATCCAGCACCTGTTAACCTGGAGATTAGACCACTTTCCAGCAGTGTGGGATGACTGGTCCCCATATCACTAATTCTCAAGATCTTTTTACAGAGAGGTATTTACATGGATTTTGATAAAACCTTCATTTTGAAAATGTTTTATTCCACTGCCAGAACATGTTTTAATCCACTGTCAGAACATTAAATAGGAACTAGGAAAAATCTTCTAATTTACAGAAAAAAGGTACCAACCCTTCCAGATTGACAATCTACCCCTGAAGAGCAAAACTGAGAAAATATTTTAATTAGAACCTTCCAATGTTAGAGAAAATGTCCTGACCACATCTTGTTTCTCCTGGTGTCCAATGCTGTGGAGATCCTTACTCAAAAAGTGTTTGAGCCTAAACCATTGCTACCTGAATTTAAATTGCTTAATATCTAAAGACTAAAACATCTGTAAACCTTGATGGTCCATTTAAAACTCTATACTCATTTCATGGTTTCTCCTTCCACAAAATTCTTCCAAGAATTGTTTTGCTTTGTTACCAAAAATATGATCAGTTCAGCCAGTTTATTTTATTCAATTGTCATTGGAGATCTCACTGATACTGAGAAAAAGGAAAAGAAAAATCCCTCCTATTATCCATTTTGGGCAAACAGGCAGGTGGTATTTTTCAGGACTGAATAGTTTAAATTCTGTCTATTCTACAACTCAACAATTGTGTATCTGTATCTATCCCTCCATTGTTCCTTCCTTCCTCTTCTGATCCCTCCCTCTCTTCCTCCCTTTAATCATTTCTTCTATTAAACAAACATTTTTATTTATTTTTTTAGAGACAGGGTCTTGCTATGTTGTTCAGGCTGGTCTCAAACTCCTGACCTCAAGTGATCCTCCTGTCTCAGCCTCCTAAAGTACTAGGGTTACAGGCATGAACCACCACACCCAGCCAACAAACATTATTTTAATTCCCGCAATGGCTATAATTAAAGTCACTTTAAAAAAACTATTATCTCAGCGAGGACAATTCCACTTCCCGATATATATATAGTGAGACTTGAAAACTATGAGAACAGATTTTATAAAATAGAAACAGAAGTAGGCCCTTTATAGTCACTGGCTAAGTCTCAAACAGAAGTGGTATACTTTCTTTCATTACACTGAAAAAATACAAGGATCAATCTAATGATACTTCTGGTGATATTGACATGATTTTAGGATTGGTTCAATTCTTGGGCTTAGTTTTAAAGGGATAAGAGTTATTTGTTTTCAATACAACCAATTCGTGTTATAGGATTTGGGATTTTATTTAACGTATCAAACTTGCAAGATAAATAAAATGGGGCAACAAATTTCAAATGTGTGTTTCATAGAAGAGTGAATTTTTGCTCAGAAATCTCTGATTTTAGACAGTTCCAGTTTTTTATTTAAAGCTTATAAAGAATATTTATTAGAATTACTTTTATCATGATCTAAGAGCTCTTTAAAAGTGTAGGTAAATGTTATTAGTGCTGGAGCTTGTACTGCCCAAACACCCATTTACGCCACGACCTTATCTGCCTGGGCTAGGTACAAGGTACGTGGTTTTGATGTATTTGAATTTCTATCTCAGTTGAGAACAAATGGCCCTACGGTCATAAAAGGAATCAGAACATCTATCATTGTGCAACATAAGGTTACAAAAAGTACCATTTCCTCCACATTATTGCTCTCTGTGAGGAACAATAATCAAATATTACCATTAGATCCATATAACTTTTTGGATTGGTCATATGTAAGGATTGTATGTAAACATTGCAACCATTAATTGCAAGACAAGTTGACCTACACTGATGTTTTATCCAAGGTGAGTCCCATGTTTTGAGTTTTTTTTTAATGAAGTAAAAACAGAGTACTCCTTTCCTGTCTGAAAGTTAAATACAGAAGAAAATTAAACCTTTGAAAACCAAATTCTGACAGGATTTTATTTCCGTTATACTTGGTCTTGATAAGAAAACTTTAAATGACAACCAACAAATTGATAAGAGGAATTTTAGTTCCAAAGCAGTATCAGAGGATATCCTAGACTCAGGAGAGATTATGTGTAATCACCCATATTTTGTGAATTAAATATGTAATTTACATGCAGAATCTGCATTTGTTTCCACCTGAATTATCTAAATATCCCCTATCCTGTTTCTTATACTATTCTTGTGAAGGTAGAAAGAAAGATTATACTTTCTGCAGCAGTTTCAATAGTTGTACAAGCAAAAAAGTGAACTTTTTTTGATGTTATCTGGTTTAACTAGAAAACGAAACCAGTCAAGAAGGCCATTCCCTAAGCATTCCCAAAACATTCCACTTACTGTGCCTCTCAATCCGCTCTCCTGTATCCCCCCAAAATATAACCAGAATTAAAGTCATATCCTGTTTTAAATCATTGACTTACCTATGATTCATAAGATTCTCATAGGATAGTTTAAGATCACCTGGGATTATCACAGTACTTGGTTGTACCTGAGGAAGAAAGTCTCATTTAGAACACTGCCCATAACCGCATTATGATTTAAGTAAACAGCATACCACCTTAGTGAACTTGAATTGTATGTAATAACAAAGCCATTCATACATGCTTTTGTGATATGAATAAACCAGAGGGTATCACCCTGCCCTCAAGTCATAGGATATTTGTTCTTCTCTGGTTATGCGTTAAAATTAGATACCTCAGAATTAGTAAACCCTCAACCCCCTCCACCACGCCCCTCATTCTTCAGAACCCAGGTTCATTATCACTTTCTCACAGACATTGCTGACTCCTGGGTAGTCCTCCACCTAATGTTCTTAGAGCCTCCTCTATCAGAATATTCAGCCTTTGCATTGTATTTACTTGCTTACTGTCTGGCTTCTCTGATAGACTTTCAGTTTTATAAGGGCAGAGACTATGTTTCTATTTTTGTATTTCCAACTTCTAACAGTGTCTACTTAAGAATTCTTTTTTTAATCAAATTAGTGAATGGATGAGTCCTTTGAAGCACACTCGAAAATTTTAAGAGTGTTCCCCATACAAGGCTAAAATCAATGTACATAGTATTTTTCATTAAAAAGCATCACTTTCTGAGGCTTGTACATTAGTCATATTAGCACAAGGGAGGGTTGGCAGTCGCTGGGCACTGCTAGGGGAGGGAGGTGGGGGGCACATGATGACACACAGAGGACCTGGTCCACTGGCAGGGGGAGTGAAGGCCAGTTAGAAGCCCAGACTTCACTGGCATGCAGCCTACTTATGGAGTTAATTCTCACTTGTACCTCACATTCCTATAGTTAAAACACATACACACACACCAAGAAACATCACTTTCTTGAGCATTTTCACATTTGTTCCTAGCATTAGATTCAGTTTTCTTTTAAAAGTGTTTTCACCCTGGGCAGCGAGACCTCATCTCTACAATAAATAAAAAGATCAGCTGGGCGTGGTAGCGCATGCCTGTAATTCCGGCTACTTGGAAGGCTGAGGTGGAAGGATCGCAGGAGCCCAGCAGGTGAGGCTGCGGTGGCCGGAAGCGGCCACTGCACTCCAGTCTGGGCGACAGAGTGAGACTCCAACTCAAAAAAAAAAAAAAAAAAAGTGTTTTCACTAAGAAGCATTTTTTTCATTATTTCTTAAAAATTATTGTAGCCATGATAACCACAAAGACGTCGGTGCAGGTCTACTCACTGAGTGACTTGTACCAAGTAACTCATTATTTAAGTATATGACACAACAAAGTTACAAACTACAATGTGGCAAGGACCTTCAGAGGTGCTTGAAAATAGCAAAAGACAAAAACAAAACCCAAAAATCAAAAAACACTGAGAATTAAGGCTACACCAATGCTGAGTTTCTACGATATTTAATCAGATGGTTCTCCTAAGTCACAAACTGAGGAAAGGGTGGAGGAGGGGAGGAAGGTGGAGCACCTGGGGGAGGGGGGTGCGACCAAGGCTCTAGTGAGAACCTAACAAGTTTCTAGACACATAAAAGGGATTGAGAATGTGCCAGAGACAGAACTACCTTATTTTTCTTTCACATTTCATCTGAAGTTGCTCTGCTCTGTGGAAAGATGCAGGAAACTCCACCTTCTTCAGAATAGCACGATCCCTGTGCTAAAGCCCCTGGACCCAGCTGGTACTATTGTATACATGAGGTGGGCTACAAGGGGCTAAATCAGAACTAAGCTGGCAAAGACAGTATTTTTGTTTCTCAGAATAAGGGTATTTTGGTGAACTCCTATTCATCCTTGAAAACCCCAAATAGTCTTTTTCTTCAAGGAAGAAAACTTCCTTAATATTTACTTTCCCATTAGGCCTATTTATATTTATATTAATCACATTTTATTTTCATTATTTGTTTATTTATTGACTCCTTAAAGGCAAGATTTCTATCTTATTCTTTTTTTCTCTGTAGCTGATACATTATCTAAGTACCTGTCCAATGGCAGCAATCAATAAATGTTTGCTGAAATAAACTGAATTATATAAACGGACTTTTGAAACTATTTATATGTTGAGAATGCCTACCTACAGCATGTCTAACTTGACACTCTCACAGGCTTGAAAGTATTAATCAGCCAGGCGTGGTGGCTCAAGCCTGTAATCCTATCACCTTGGGAAGCTGAGGCGAGAGGACTGCCTGAGCCCATGGGTTCGAGACCAGCCTGGGCAACATGGTGAGACCTCGTCTCTACAGTAAATCAAAAAATTAGCTGGGCGTGGCAGTGCGCGCCTGTAGTTCTGGCTACTTGGAAGGCTGAGGTGGAAGGACACCAGAGCCCAGCAGGTCGACTCGGGGGTGCCTGTGAGTGTGCCACTGCACTCCAGCCTAGGCTACAGAGTGAGGTTTCAAACTAACAACAACAACAAAAAAATTAATCAGAGAGCAATTCAGATAACGGAAGGACTACAAAATAGATGCATTAAGTGGAAAATGAGCTGTTTGGAGCAGAGGTGTGATAAGAGATAGGTTAGACCAGTGGTCCCCAAACTTTTTGGCATCAGGAACCAGTTTCATAGAAGACAACAGACTGGGGGGGGGGGTTGGTTTCAGAATGATTCAAGTATATTACATTTATTGTGAACTTTATTTCTATCATTATTAAATATTATTAATAATGATAGAAATAATTATTACTATGAAATTATTATTTTGATGAGTCTGCAATCAATTGATTTATCATGGTCTCTGTGCAAACCATACTACTAATGTTAATCTCTATTTGCAGCTGCTCTCCAGCTCTAGCAACACCACCTGAGCTCCACCTCAGATCATCAGGCATTAGACTCTCATAAGGAGTACACAACCTAGATCCCTCATGTGTGCAGTTCACAATAGGGTTTGTGCTCCTATAAGAATTTAATGATGCAGCTGATCTGACAGGAGGTAGCACTCAGGTGGTAATGCAAGTGATTGGGTGTGGTTGTACCTACAGATGAAGCTTTGCTGGCTCCCCTGCCACCCATTTCCTGCTGTGTGGTCCAGTTCCTAACAGGCCATGGACCAATAGCAGTCTGTAGTCCCAGGCTTTGGGACCCTTGGTTTAGATAAAACAAAGTCAAATATCCGTGGTGATTCACAACCATAACCATCAGTGGTTATTTCTTTCATACTAAGTGGTTGAGCTCCTGGCCCAAGGTTGTACAAGTCAGATCCTATTTAGATTTTTTCTTTTTTTACATTCACTCATTTCTGTGCTTTTACTTTAAATATTTTTCTTGTGATTATCTTTTAAAATAGATATAATTCACATATCATAATAATCACCATCTTACTGTAAAATTCAGTGGTTTTTAGCATATTCAGAAAGTTATAAGACAGTTGTCATTATCTACTTCCAGAACATTTCATCACCCCCCAAAAGAAACTCCAAGCGTATTAGCAGCCACTCCTCACTCACTTCTCCCCACCATCCTTGGCAGCCACTGTCTAATTTCTCTCTCCATGACTTTGCCTATTCTGGATATTCCATACAGATAGAATCAACACGATATGTAGCCTTTTGCATCTGGTTTCTTTTACTTAACAAAATGCTTTACTTAAAAAAGGTTCATCCATGTTATAGTATGTGTCAGTACTTCATTATTTTTATAGCTGAATAACATTCCATTGTATAGACAGACCACATTTTGTTTATCCATTAATCAGGTGATAGACATTTGGGTTATTTCCATTTTTAAGCTGTTATGATACTGCTGCTTTGAACAGTAGAAATTACTGTATAAACATGTTTTCAATTATCCTCAGTATATATTGCTAGGGGTATGGTAACTCTGTGTTTAAGTTTTTGAGGAATTGCCAAACTGTTTTCCAAAGCAGCTGGGCACATTGCCATCAACAATGTATGATGGTTCTAATTTCGCCAAATCCTGGCCAACACTAGTTATTGTCCACTGTATTTTTATTATAGCCACCCTACTGGGCATGAAGTAGTATCTCATTGTGGTTTTGATTTGCATTTATCTATATATTCTGGATATTAGTCCCTTATCTGACATAATCTCTTATTTGATGATTTGCAAATATTTGGGTTGTCTTTTCATGTTCTTGAAGGCGTTTTTTGTAGCACAAAAGTTTAAAATTTTGATAAAGACCAATTTATGAATATTCTTTTGTTGTTTGTGCTTTGGATGTCTTATCTTATAAGCCATTGCCTTATCCAAGGTCACAAAGATTTACACTTATGTTTTCTTCTCAGATTTTTATTGTTTTAGTGTTTACATTTAGATCTTTAATTGATTTTGAGTTAATTTTTGTATATGGTATAAGGGAGGGGTACTACTTCATTATTTTGCATGTGGATATATAGCTGCCCTAGCACCATTTGAAAAACTATTCTAGCTGGATCCAGGCTCTGCCTCACCACTGCAGTGCCTAGCCAGACACTGGCAGCAAGGGCTGGGGAGGGAGCACAGCAAGGGAGCCTAGAGGCAAAGCCCCACTGGAGAAGACGAAAGAGCCATCCGACCTTCTTGAAAACTGGACAGGAAAGTGCTCCAGCTTGCTCACCATAGAGCAACAGACCTGATCTCTGTGACCAGCAGATTAACTACTCAAGGGTTGATCGGGACCCAGAGGGAATATCCTGAAAGCACAAACTCCAGAGGGACAGGACGAGTGCTGCGTCCTACCCTGATTCAGCCACAGGACAAAGGGTGTGGCCAGAAGAGGATGAGGAAGACCTCCAAAGAGATCAGTGTTCCCCATCCTTCACCTTATTCAACTCTCAAAACTACAAGAGACAGCAAAGCTTCCCACTCACAGCCATGTTTCAAAATATAACAAATTCATAGTCCTGATCAGGAAAGAATAGAAGGCTGAGCAAATATCAGAAGTGAAAGCCTTTCCCATTGCCACTGAATAATGGAACTAAAGAGAAGAGAAAGAGATCTGTCACAAATGAGGAAAAATCAATGGAAAAACACAAGTAATTCCTAGTGTTATGAAGAGAAAATGAAACATCAGACCTCAGAACCCAAACAATGGAAGTCATTAACAACTACCCCCAGAATAGAACAGAAATTAGGAAATGAATGGTAATAGTAAAAAAGACTCAAGAAAGACAAGATGCAGCACTGAAAGAACTTGTAACAGAAATTTTGGCCATAAAAAATTTCAGGAAATACATAACAAGATGACAAGCATGGAAAGCAGAATTAATCAAGCAGAAGAAAGAATCTCAGAATTTAAAGACCAAAACATGGAATTAACATGATCTGTAAAAAACATAGAAAGAAAACTCAGAAAGAAAGAACATAGCCTCCAAGAGATATGAAATTATATCGAGGCCAAACATACACCTGATTGATATCCCAGAGCAGGGGTCCTCAAACTACAGCCCGTGGGCCACATGCAGCCCGCCGAGGACATTTATCCAGCCCACTGGGTGTGTTTTTGCCGCCGCTGCCTGTCCTGCTTAGCAGCCGACTCGTCTGGGCCCACAGTGCGCATGTGTGGAAAGTGCGTCACACTCTCCAACTCCCCTCCTTCTCTCTGTCTCTCGACTCCTCCTCTCAGTAATCTCAGGAACCATGCACTCAAAATGGCAACCATCTTTGGCAGCACTTATGTCTGTGAACAGACTTTTTCCAGAATGAAACACCTGAAATCTCCAACCAGATCTAGACTAACTGATGCACACTTGCATCACTTGTTACGACTAGCAGTGGCAAATATGGAACCAGACATTGACCATCTCATTAGCCAAAAGCAGGCCCATAGTTCCCATTGAATTGCTGGTAAGTTTGTTGATTTAACTTTACTTGTTCTTCATTTTAAATATTGTATTTATTCCCATTTTGTTTTTTCACTTCAAAATAAGATACGTGCAGTGTGCATAGGAATTTGTTCACAGTTTTTTTTTTTAAACTATAGTCCGCCCCTCCAACGGTCTGAGGGACAGTGAACTGGCCCCCTGTTTTAAAACTTTGAGGACCCCTGTCCCAGAGCAATAAAGGGAAATGGAGAACACCTTGAAGCAAGTATTCCGGGAGGTTACCCAAGAAAACTTTCCCCATCTCACCAGAGATTTGACCATCTAAACACAAGAGGTACAGGGAACCCATGCAAGACATCAAATGAGAAGACCAGTAGTAATTTGCCTACACAAAGCAGGCACAAAAAGAAAAGAATCCTAAAGGCAGCAAGAGAGAAAAGTCAGATTACCTACTGGGGAAACCCAATCAGAATAGCAGCAGACCTATCAGCAGAAACTCTACAAGCTAGAAGGGACTGGAGTCCATATGGAAGTCCTCAAAGATAAACAATTTCAACCAAGAATTTCCTACCTAGCCAAGCTCAGCTTCATCAGCAATGGAGAATTAAAATCCTTCATCAGCAATGGAGAATTAAAACCCTTCCCAGACATCCAATCTCTAAGAGATTATGCAGCTTCCAGACCAGCTGTACAGGAGATGCTTAAAAAGGTATTAAGCACAGAAGAAAGAAAAAAAAATGACCACACACTTCTCAAGAGAACAGCAGAACACAGAATCAACAGAGAATACATCACAACTGCAAACATGAAAACACACATATATATCAACCCAAAAGCTAAAAGAAAATAAACAGAAAACACTTTATAAGAACGCCATGATGGGGATAAACAATCACATTTCAATCATCAGCCTAAATGTGAATGGACTAAAATGCACCACTGAAAAGACACAGAATGGAAAGCTGGATAAAAAATAAAACAAAACATGATTCAATAATTTGCTGCATCCAGCAAATTCATCTCACCACAAGGGATGAACTCAGACTCAAAGTTAGAGGATGGAAAACAAGTCTCGAGGTGAATGAATCACAAAAGAAGGCAAGAGTCATGATCTTAGTATCAGACAAAACAACCTTTAAGCTATCAAAAATTTAAAAAGATACATAAGGACACTACATAATGATAAAAAATAGCTTCAATCCATCAACAAGAAATATCCACCCTAAACATATATGCTCCCAACACAGGAGCACCAGCATTTATAAAGGAACTACTAAGTAAACTAAAATAAAATATTGACTCTAATACTATTATAACTGGAGACTTAAATACCCCACTAATAACTCTAGACAGATCATCGAGGCAAAAAGCAGAGAGATCTGGAACCTCAACTTGATGTTCAATCAAATGGATGTAATAAATACCTACAGAACACTCCACCCAACAAACACACAATACATATTCTACCCATCACCACATGGAATATACTCCAAGATAGATCACATCCTTGACCATAAATCAAGCATAAGCAAATTTCAGATGATTGAAATACTGCCATATACCTTCTCAGACAACAGTAGAATAAAAATAAATATCAACACCAACAAAATTCCCCCAAAACCAACAAAGTCATGGACACTAAACAGTATGTTGCTGAATGACTACTGGTTCAACACAGAAATCAAAATAGAAACTAAGAGATTCCTGGAAACAAATGAAAACAAAGAAATATCCTACCAAAACCTCTGGATGTCAAGAAAACAGTTCTAAGGGGGAAATTTATATCTCTATGAACACACATCAAGAAAATGGAAAGATCACAAATTAACAGTTTAACAAATCACCTAAGGGAACTGGAAAGACAAGACCACCAAAAGCCTAACTTTAGAAGAAGAATCCAGATTATCAAAGTAAAAGTCCAAATATAGGACATAGAAGACAAAAGTATTAGCCAGGCCCTGTAGCTCAAGCCTGTAATCCCAGCACTTTGGGAGGGTGAGGTGAGAGGATTGCCTGAGCCCACAGGTTTGAGAACAGCCTGGGCAACTTCATGAGACCTCATCTCTACAATAAATCAAAAAATTAGCCGGGCATGGTAGCATGTGCCTATAGTTCTGGCTACTTAGAAGGCTAAGGTGGAGAGCTGCCTAAGCCCAGTAGGTCAATGCTAGAGTGGCCATGAGCAGGCCCCTGCACTCCAGCAGGGGTGATGGAGTGAGACCCCAACTCAAGAAATAAAAATAAATAAAATAAATAAAAATAAAGAGACAAAAATATCATAGAAAGAATCAACAAAAAGCTGGTTCTTTGAAAGAATAAACAAGAGATTGATAAACCCCTAGTCAGAATGACCATGAAAAAGAGAGAAAAAGCCCAAATAAACACAATCAAAAATGCAAAAGATCAAATCACAACTGATTCCAAAGAAATGCAAAAGATTATCAGAGACTACTATGCACACCTGTATGGAAACAAACTTGATAACCTAAATAAAATGGCGAACTTTCTGACATCACACAACCTCCCAAGGTTGAAACAAGAAGACATTGAGACACTAAATAGACCAATATCAACCCAGGAAATTGACTGTGTCATAAGAAAACTACTTACAAAAAAAAGCACTGGACCAGATGGCTTTCCAGCAGAATTCTACAAAACTTATAAGGAGAAGCTGATACCAATCCTATTCAAAGTATTCCAGGCAATTGAGAAAGATGGAATTCTCCCCAAATCATTTTACGAAGCTACCACCACACCGATACCCAAACTGGATAAAGATCCAACAAAAAAAAAGAACTACCGACCAATATCCCTAATGAACATACATGCAAAAATTCTCAACAAGATTCTAGCAAATCGGATTCAACAACACATCTCAAAAATCATCCACCATGATCAAGTAGGCTTTATCTCCAGGATGCAGGGCTGGTTCAACATCCACCAGACCATAAATGTAATTAAATACACTAACAGATGTAAAAACAAGAACAATATAATTATATCATTAGATGCAGAAAAAGCTTTTGATAAAATCCAGCATCTTTTCTTGATAAAAATCCTCAAACACCTAGGCATAGAAGTAACATGGCTCAAAATAGTAAGCTCCATCTAAGATAAACCTACAGTTAAATGACAGAAACTGGAAACATTTCCCCTGAGAACCAGAACAAGACAAGGCTGCCCACTCTCACCCCTCTTGTTCAACATTGTGTTGGAAGTACTAACTGGAGGAATTAGACAAGAGAAGGAAATCAGGGGTATTCAAATAGGAAAAGAGGAAGTCAAGTTATCCCTCTTTGCTGACAATATGATCCTATACCTTGAAAACCCAAGAAACTCTGTCAAAAAACTCCTTGCTCTGATAAAGGACTTTGGCAAAGTCTCAGGGTACAAAAGAAGTGTGCAAAAGACAGTTGCATTCTTATTCACCAAGCAGGCGCGAACCAAATAAAAAGCACAATCCCATTCACAATAGACACACACACACACACACACACACACACACACACACACACAAAATCCCTCTGCATCTTCCTAACCAGAGAAGTGAAAGACCTTTACAATGAAAACTACAAAACACTGCTCAAAGATGCCCAAGAAGACACAAACAAATGGAAAAATATTCCATGCTCATGGACGGGAACAATCAACATTGTTAAGATGTCAATCCTAACAAAGGCAATCTATACATTCAACGCAATACCCATTAAATTACCAATATCATTCTGCTCAGACCTGGAAATGACAATACAGAAATTCAAATTCAAATTTATGTTTATAAATGGCCACAAATAGCCAAAACAATCCTCAGCAAAAGAAACAAAGTGGGAGGTATCACACTTCCAGACTTTAAACTTTACTATAAGGCAACAATAATCAAAACAACCTGGCATTGGTACAAGAATAGGCATATGGACCAATGGAACAGGATAGAGATTCCAGAAGCAAAACAGCAATTTCACAAACAACTCTTTTCAACACAGCCTCCACCAACAACCACTGGGGAGAGGAAAACCTATTTAGCCAATGGTTCTGGGAAAACTGACTGACTACATGCAGAAGATTGAAACAGGACCCCTACCTATCACCATACACAAAAATCAACTCTAAATGGATCAAAGACCTAAACACAAATCTTCAAACTACAAGAACCTTAGAAAATGCAGGAGACACCGTTATGGAAATTGGAACCGGCAGTCAATTCCTAATCAAAACCCCTAGTGCCCATAAGAAATAAGATAGACAAGTGGGACCTCATCAAACAGAAAAGCTTCTGTAAAGCAAAATAAACCATCAAGAGAGTGGGGAGACAGCCTACAGAATGGGAAAATATATTTGCTAACTGTATATCTTACAAAGGCCTAATATCCAGGGTCTATAAGGAACTCAAATGTGCTGAAAGAAAAAAACAGCTCCATTACAAAGTGGGCAAAAGACATGAATAGACACTTCTCACAAGATGTATGGGCAGCCAACAGACACATGAAAAAGTGTTCAGCCTCACTAATCATCAGAGAAATGCAAATCAAAACCACATGGAGATACCACTTAACCTTAGTAAGAATGGCCATCATTAATAAAGCAAACAACAGATGTTGAAGAGGATGCTTCTACACTCCTGGTGGAATGCAAACTAGTGCAACCTCTTTGGAAAACAGTGGTGATTTCTGAAAGAACCAGAAATTGACCTTCCATGTAACCCAGCAATCCTCCTATTGGGAATATACCTTGAGGAACTCAAATCATTCTACAAAAAAGATACCAGCACACACATGTTTATTGCATTATTCACCATAGCAAAAACATGGAACCAACCATACTGCCCATCAAAACTGGACTGGATGCAAAAAATGTGGTACATATACACAATGGAATATTATGCAGCCATAAAGAAGGACAAATGTATAGACTTTGCAGCAATTTAGATGGATTTAGAGTCTATCATACTCAATGATCTATCACAGAAACAAAGAGCAGAGCAGGTGGAGGTGAGGGGATTGTGTGAGCCCATGGGTTCAAGAACACCGTGGGTAACTTGGCAAGACATCATCTCTACAATAAATCAAAAAATTAGCCAGGCGTGGTAGCATGTGCCTGTAGTCCCGGCTACTTGGAAGGCTGAGGCAGAAGGATCACCTGAGCTCAGCAGGTCAACGCTGGGGTGACCATGAGTGTACTGCATTCCATCCTGGGTGATGGAGTGAGACTCCTACTCAAAATAAAAAAGGACAGAGCACCACATATTCTCACTCATAAGCAGACCCTGAACATTTACCATAATACCATAAGAAAAGGATTGGCAGTAGTGGGATACTGCTGGGGCTAGAGGATACAAAACATCAATAAGGGTACCTGATCTCAAACCAGGCGAGGGGACCAAAGGGAGGCCCAAACTTTACCTGTACAATGACCACTTGTATACCTAATCCTGTATTGTTCCCTTCATCTTTAAAATATATAAAAAAGAAAAGAAAAACTGTTCTTTCCTCATTGAACTGATTTGCACCCCTGTAAAAAATAAATTGTTCATAAAAGTAAGAATTTATTTCTGGACTCTCAGTTTTATTCCATTGATCTATGTATTTAGCCTTATGCCAGCTAATAGCTCTGACCCTGGTTTTGTAGTAAGTGTTGAAATCAAGAAGTGTGAGTCCTCCACCTTTGTTCTTCTTTTTCAAGATTGTCTGGCTATTCTGGATCTCTTGAATTTTCATAGAAATTTTATGGTATGCTTGTCATTTTTTGCAAAAATTGCATCTGGGATTTTGAAAGGAATTATATTAAATCTGAAGACCAATTTTGGTAATATATCCATCTTATATCCATATTAAGTGTTCCAGTCCACAAACACAGGATCTTTCCATTTATTTGGGTCTTTACTTTCTTTCCTTAAGATGTACAGCTCTATGCTCCTTTTGTTAAATTTATTTCTAAGGTTTTTTTTATGCTATTGTAAATGACATTGTTATCTTGCTTTCATTTTTGGATTTCTTTTACTAGTATATAGAAGTAAATTAATGTGTATATATTGATCTTGTATCCTGCATTCCACAATACTCATTCATTAGCTCTGGTAGTTATTTTGTAAATACCTTAGGACTTTTGTATAAGATGATATCACTTGCAAATAGAGATAGTTACATTTCTTCCTTCCTAATATATCCATGGCATTTCTTTCTGTTTCTTTTCTTAAGTTTTCTGGAAGGAGTATACAATATAATGTTGAACAGAAATGGAAAAAGCAGACATCCTTGCCTTGTTCCTGATCTTAGGCGAAAACATTCAGTCTTTCATCATTAAGTATCTGTTAGTGGGTTTTCATAGATGCCCTCTATTATTAGGTTGAGGACATTCCCTTCTATTACTAGGAGTCTTTTTACAAGAGGGGACCCCCCCAAAAGCTGGAATTTATTTATAGAAAGTTGTATATTTATTCTTATGCATTTAAACTTCAGTCACCTTCAAAGTACTCTCCGTTTGATGCAGTATACCTACCAAGATGCTTTTCCCACTGCCCAAAACAGGCACTGAATTCATCAATTTTGATGCCTTATAGTGTTTCTGCTGTTTTTTGTTTCACCTCTTCTACATTGGCAAAACATTTCCCTTTGAGGATTTTTTTCATCCAGGGAAGCAAACAAAAGTTGCTCGGGGTGAGATCAGGTGAGCAGGGATGGTGGGGCACGTTTTTGTTCAAAACCTGCCGAACACTTAGTGTGGTGTGGGCAAGTGCACTGGTGAGTCACGGTGAAATGGGCAAACACAGTGAATGAATCTCCAAAAAAAATTTACTGAAGCCAAATGCAGCTTTTCATAACAACACTAGCAGATACACTGATGCCAATGAGTTCCTAGAACACTTACCTAGTGGGAAAGCCTGTACTACAAGGGGTCCACCATGCAAAAGATAGTTCTGGGTTTTGGGGGGGATCTCCCCTCGTATATCTTCCCTAGTATTGCCATTCAACTCACTGCTGAGAAAGAAGGGGTGTCATGGTGATGACTTTGGATCTGCAATCCCTCCCCCTGGAAGAACATTGGGGTGCTGCTGCATAGAGTGAGGCAAGCGTATTTCCTGCTTATTTCTTAACTGTCATTTCCCGGCAGGCTTTGACAGCAATAGGGGAGGGTTCCTGGGCACTTTTGGTTTAAAGTCCTTCCTTTCAGCAGCTGCAGCAAATGGTCAAACTACAGCGTGTGATTCCACTCTTTCCATTCCTGGACAAGGGCAAAGGTCAGGGAAGAGGTCTTGAGAAAGAGAACAGCAGCTGAAGTTCCAAGTGTGCCAGCTGGCTGCAGCCAGCTCAGACTTGGGTCAGTGCATTCTAAATGTGGACACAAGTGATTCCAGGAATAAGACCAGGAGAAATCCCAGGCCTAGTTTCCCAGACTCCAGCCCTTATTGAACACTGTGATCCTAACTACATAGAAAATGAATGTAGATCACCGCAACCAGTTATACCTTTATCAGTATAGCTTCAGTTAAGTTTCCAAATCGCACACAAAAATTTCATAAAACTGCTGCTCTCTTCCACAGCCTACTGGCCTGAAGCACTTTTGTCATGACCTCAGTGAAGGGGCCTCTCCTATATCTCCTGTTTTTCTGGTGTCCCTTGTCCTTCCTCTTAAGCATGTTTAGCTTAAGAGGCTGAATAACCTCCTCCCAAAGTCAACAGAGAATTACAGGGTAGAGTTGATGAGACCCTTCCCCAGCCACTAAGCTAAACCTAACCCTGTAAGTCAACTAACCCTCACCCCAAGCCCGATCTCTACCTGGCCCTGACCACTACCCCAATGCCGACCCTATTCCTCAGACAAACTCCCCCAAGGCATAACTTCCTCCCGGCACAGCACCCTTCCAAATCAGGCCTCCCTCTTCAGCAGCCCTGACAGCTGGGAAGGGCTTGTCTTTGCTGCCCCCACAGTCCCCTCAGCACCCTTCTTGCTCTTCCAGTGCTTCCTCTCTCCCAATGTTGCCCACTGTGGTTACAGATGTCCAGGGCAGGCGACATTCCCCACTGGCTGGAGAGTACTGGAGGATCTCTCCCCAGCTTTTCTCCTGAGGTGCTGCCTAAACTGGGGATGAACCTAAAGATTCAGCCTCTGTGGTGGAGGAGGACTGTGAGTGTGTGTCGTGCCGGGGCTTTGTTGTGGGAGAGGCAGCACGCATGACCTTCCGACCTCTGTGAGGCTGCAGCCCCTTTAGCTCCAGGGTGGAGTGGCCCATCTATCTCTCACACTCTGGCCCATCCATCTTGGCTCACCTTTGGCTTATTGAAATGGGGAAGGGTTAACACACTGTGTCAATGGTGCCCCAGGACCCACAGTCCCTCGTCTGCAGCCTTTTGGCAGGCCTTTCCGGCAAGGGGCCCATCATTCTCTCCACAGGGCTTGGGGAAGGAGGGCAGGGCTGTGACCATCTCTACTGTACCCCTGCCTACCGCTTTCATTTCTTGACATGTGGAGCACAGCTGCTTGTTCCTGAGTAGCATGGAGTCACTCTGGTTCCTCCTGGCCTGAGAAGAAAGAGAAACGTAAGGAAATGGCAGAGAATGTCCTACAGACATTTTAAATGTTTTTCAAAAGAATCCAACTTGGCTAATAGTTTTGAGTCCTCAAACCCCCAAAGAACCAGGAAAGTGGGGAAGGGCAAGAGAGGTAGTGGCTTTTCCTTTCATAAAACAGAGATGGACACTCTGGCCTCAGCCCCACCCAGGGTGGACATTGAGTCTGGGGTTTGCCGCAGTCACTCGGTGCAGAAAGAGTCCAGGCAGGAGGGAGTGAGTCACAGATGAGGTGGTGGCCTTGGAGCTGCTGCCTGCAGCCGTCCAGTTGGGAGGACAGCTGGCAGAGGTGGCTGGGGTTAGGGCTAGGTGCCGAAATCCAGAGAGTCTCTGATTTCCAGTATGAGTACCCATGTCTCAGGGGATGCCTTCTCCTGGGTGTGACCCATTTTTCCCATTTTACACATACGGGCTAGCTGAGCCCTCTGAAAGAGTGAAGAGAACACTTCTCTTCTGCAAGCCTACTTGCACAGCCCTCCCAGCACCATCCTCATTTCTCACGTCTTTGGTCTGGCCTGCACCAGCTCTCACATATCCAGGGTATAGCACCACTTGGCCCTTCTGCACCTCCTGAGCACAACAAATGAAGCCACATGCAGAGCTGGGGTTGATACACATTCTGGGCAGCCTCACTCCTCTGGGAAAGAGAGGTTGTCTCAGCTCCCGAGGAGAAAGGGTGAGAGCACCTGGTCTGCTCAGTGCAACTACTATTTTTTGTTCTGGTTCATTTCTGCAAAAGGGTAAGAGGGGACCTTGGGCATTTACACTGGTTCATGAGGTTCTCACATGCCTCGCTGGTAAAGGAGCAAATGGGAACTTGAGGCTAAACTATGTCTGGGGAGTCTCTTACCCTTTTCCTTGTTCACACTGATGTCAGTCATGAGATAGGTTCATAAAAAGTATGAAATACATGAAATATGGGGACGAGGTGGGTCACAGTGCAAGCAGATGACAACTGTCAACTGAAGCCTTCTCAGCTTGTTGGCCTGTCATTACACATGTGCCCTGACCCATTCCTGCTGCCCTGGGAGGTGTGGGGAGTTGGGCTAGGAGAGACATATCTCTGCAGTGTGGGAAGTACCTGGGTGTGATCTCAGTGCGACCTTTGCCAGATTGGTCTGCAAGTAGCTTCATCCTGGGAGACACGTGGCAACAGTAGGTGAGGCACCATTGGGGGTATGAGGACTCAAAGTTATCGACAAAGTTGGATTCTTTTGACAAATATTTAAAATGCTTGTAGGGCATTCTAAAAGAATCAACTCATGACCATTACACTGTTGTGGGTTGGCATGTCAAAGAATGTGTGGGAATGACTAGATCCATTCATTCAACAATGCACATCCATTGTGAGGTCCCCGTGGGGAGGGGGTCATGCAGATGGATGAGACAGCTTCCAGCCCTAAGGAAGACAAGAGAAGAATACTACTTCATTCATTTGCCCACTTCTTAGGTCCTGGGGACACTGAGATAAGAAGACACAGCTTCCGGCCTCAAGCTGTTGCCACCCAGCAGCCTGTTCAGGAAGTGGGACTCATTGAAGGTGCCGTGGCAGAAAAATACTGAGGCTGCAATAAGACTGAAAGGGGCACTGTGCGCGCCTTGGTGGGAGCAGCAGAGAGCAGAGGGTACAAGAAGGGTTAGAAAACCAGGCAATGCTTGGGTAGGTGTTTGTAGGGTGACCCAGGAGAGAGAGGGTGTTCCAAGCCCAGGAAACGCTGCAACACAGGGAAGCATAAACTCGCAGACCAGCTTCAGGTAACTGGGGACAGGCTGGAGCAGCCAGACCATCTGATGGGAGGTTGGTAGCCCTGCCGCTCCAGCTCCTCCATCCATCCCACACACGTTGAGGCCTGAGGCTGGGATACGTCTCTGAAACTGTGATGTAAGATATCATAGAAGAGGCACCTCTGGGCCCTCAAAGAAAAGAAAGAGACCTCGTCCAAGTGGCAGAATCAGGAAAGGCTTCCTACAGGCGGGATGTGCACAGTCGGAAGGGACGAGGAAGACCTAGACAGGGGAGGTGGATGTGGGAGAATCCTTGGGTAGGCTTGTTTTAGTAGAGGCATAAGCAGATTCTTGCCTTCACTCAAGTTATTTTCTTTACCTCTTCCAGGCTTCTGGTTTCTGCATGAGAATACTACTGGACAACACAGGGATTGGAATCTCAAAGTTCATTTCAAAGCAAGCAATAGATATGCCTGCAAGATCTCCCAGGTACATACCAGGGTCTTGCCAGGCTAATGGCAACTGTTAATGTGACTACAGATGACTGTTATCCCTTAGAACCAAAGGAGGAAATGTTTTGTACATTGCCCTCTCCAGCCTTGACAGCTCCTCACCCCTTAAGACACAAGTGTAGGAGTTACTCGTCAGAAAGCCCTTCTCCTGCCCTTCCTGCTATTTCTCAACCACCAACCTCAATGGTATCGGTATAGCGTTCCTTGTATTTATTCTGTTCGTTTTAAAAATATGCTTGTTTTCTCCACCAGGCTCAGAGTTATTTAAGAGCAAGAACCATGCCTTGCATGTCTTTGTATTCCTTGAAGCTGTTACAGAATTTGACACAGTAAGCATTCAATACGTATTGGTTGAATGAAGGTGTCACTGTAAGCGTTTTAAATTAACAGATATAAACACGGACACAACCAACACATATATGCCCAAAACAATATGCATGTGTCTACTAAGATCACAACTGTCAACACTCTTCAGGGAAGGTTCTGGGACAATCATGCTACAGTGCAGCAGACGCTGTTCACATCACATGTAGGGAGAGCACTGCCGGGAGCCACAGGGCTCTGGCCCAGACCTGGCTCTGCAGGTACCTCAAGGGACTGTGGTCAAGAATGTAAACTCCCTGGGCCTCTCACCCCTCCCGAGGGTGGTCTTTAAGGCCAGTAATCATGCTTCACACGTAGAGGTGAGAGCCAGTCCTCCATCTGTGGCAGTCCTCCACCTCAGACCCACTCCCAACCAAAGCCTGGCCTCCAAGAAAAACCTCCATTCCTCTCTATCTGGAGGGCAAGTCAGGGCACTGGAGTCACAGAAGGGAGCTGAGCTGGGCAGGTTCAAAGTCAATGCACGTCATCTGGGAGTCCGTGTTTTGCAGGCTTCTTTTCCTCATTCTACCTCACCCCAAAGTTTTGGCCCTTTTCCTTGCGGCATTTCCTTCTCACGCTTGGTTTCCCTGAGGCAGCCCAGCAGCAGTCGCAGGAGCGCAGAGTGAACTGTCTAGGCCTGTGTCAGCAAGAACCCTAGCTGTATTGTGTCTGGAGCCAGAGGCACTGGAAGCTAATGGGGCTCGTATTTCCAAACAGCTGCCTCTGGAAAGCAGATGGCAGTTGTGACTGTAGAGTGACAGCAAGCTATTTATAGCCTGGCCAAGATATGACGCAGATTTTGGCCAGTCCCTAGAAGCCAAAGCCTGCTCATCACGTTTTACGACCGGTGACATCCTAACATCTGAGGACAATGTCTAAGGTTCTAAGAGCCAGTTCATGGCCCAAGCCTTGGCTTTCTCAAATCGTTGGTAAAGAAAGAGAAACATGCTTCTCTCTCTCCATCTCCCTCCACTCTCCTGTCTTCCTCCTCCATCGCTCTTCCCCCCCCCCACACCTGCTCACATAAAAACGGAAAACGCAAGTGCCAGATGGCAGTTTAAAAAGCAGGCCTCACAAGCGTGACAGGGAGAGCACCGGCACATTTGCCTGTCCTCCTTTGACACTCCCTTCCTCCCCCACCCCTTCTACCTCCAACGTAACCAACAGGCCACCTGGTTCAACTCTTTCAATTAACCCAATGAGGAAACTGTGGTCTGGGAAAATGAAGAGATCTGCCCAACACCACATCTATTTAATTTCAGTTGGTTAGAAAGGTTTTTGGATGAAAGGGTCAAAGACAGAGAGATGATCTCTTCTTAGGGGAGGAGTGAACTCTTAGGATCCATATGGGAGCATAATTATCCCTCTACCATGTAGAATGCAAAAAAGTATGGCCAGAGAACCATTTTCAATATTTCCAAACACTGTATGATAATTACATTTTCCTTCTACCTGAAAAATAACAGCCATTTTAATGAAAGAATAAAGTCAAATATGGTTTCAAAACGCTCTTGCTGTTCACTAGAAAAAACTTTGTGTATACAAAATAATAAACAGCCATGTCTCTACCACCCAGACTGCTTAAACTTGATTTTTATTACCATCACTATGTTAGGCTAGTTGTGTCCATTATTACTTATGTTTAAAAATTGTATTTGTATATGTGCATGTTGGGCCAATATAAACAATATACATATGAAAATGACTTAGGAGTGTATAAGTTACTTTTCTTGGTGATCACCAGCTTTAAAAATGTAGAATCAATGAGAGAGAACTAATAAAAAAAGTTCTTACTGGTAAGAACACAGGAAGTCAACATCCTATATCTTTTCCCCAGTGATGCCTCAGCTACACACAGTCCTTTTAGCCAGAGCTTTTTGCCACAGGTCTGCTTTTTAAAAGCAAGACAGATAATGTTCTCATCTTTACTTGGACTCATTAGGCAGGACCAGCAAACCCAGGCCAAGGTGAGTGGAGAGGGGCTGGGCAGGAACTGAGAGGGCTGCTGCACTGCGTCGTCTGCAGTGACTGAGGAGCTCCGGCTAGTGTACAGCAGCTCCACGAGCGGGCCAAGGGGTTTTCAGGTCTCCAGATCACCGGCCCTGACACCTCGCCTTGCTGTGAGGAGCCGAGCAGGCCCCTCTTGACCCGGGTATCTGCTGCTATGATGCCCCTTCCTACACCCTGGTTCTGGAGGAGTCCGGAGTCCGCGCCTGGAAGCGCAGGTGGAAGCCGCGGCTGATCCAAGCAGCCTCCCACGGTGTGTTCAAATGAGGACGCTGGGCTTCACTGCTTTGTCGTCTTGAAGAGCCTTCTTGGCCGGCGCGGGCTGTAATCCCAGCACTTTGGAAGGCAAAGGTGAGAGGACTGCCTGAGCCCACAGGTTCGAGACCCGGCCGGGCAACTTCGCGAGACCTCGTCTCTACAATAAATCAAAAAAGTAGCCGGGCATGGTAGCACGCACCTAGAATTCTGGCTACTCGGAAGACTGAGGCGGAAGCAACGCCTGATCCCAGCGGGCCGACGCCAGGGTGGCCGTGAGTGTGCCACCGCACTCCAACCTGGGCAAGGGAATGAGACTCCAACTGAAAAAGAAAAAAAGTCTCTTCTTCATTAGCCCGGCCTCTTCCTTTTGCTTCTCCGCTTGTGCTTTTGGTCCCTGATCTCTGCGCGTCTCCCTCTCCCTGTCACTGTCCTGGGGCCTGTGTCCTCTTGGTGTCTGTTCACGGGCACACGGACACCTGCACCTGCCGCGGCGCGGCTCCCGCTGAGGGAGAAAGGCCACTCGGAAGGCGGCGCTCAAAGTCCTGCCCTCGGCCCTGCGCCGTGGACGCGAAGAGCGCAGGGGGCGGGGCCTTCGCGCCTAGAGCAGGGTGCCAGCGCCTCCTGGCAAGCCACCGCGGGAGGCTGGAGGAAGGCCCCCTCCTCTCCCGAAAGGGCGCGCAGCTTCGTCCGGGCCGCCACCGCCGGCAGGCGCGCACGCACACGCGGGCTGTGCGACGCGAGCGGAGCTGACGCGGGCACGCGCGGCGGCGTCAGGCGCCCCGCGGGCCTTTCCAGTCGGCGCGGGCCTTCCTCGCCCGGACAGCGGTGGGGGTGGGCCGCGGAAGATGAGCGTGGGTGAGCCACCCGCGCTCCCCGCCCCCAGCAGCATCCGCACACGGGCACGCGCTCCGGGAAGCCCGCGGCCCGCGGGGCTGGCAGCTGTGGCTCTTAGCTGCCATCTGGCGGCTGTCTCCGAGCATTGCGCCCGTGAATGCCACGCCCTGCGAGGGGGTGGCCTCTCACTTCCCCTGGTCACTAGCATCGCTGTCCTTCCCCTTCTTCCGTTCCGGCCAGGCTGATGGCTGGGGTCTTAGTGCCTCGGCGGCCACGGTGCAGAGACCCAGGGAAGACCTGGGACGAGGCGGCATTCAGCGCAGGAGAGCCTGTCTACACAGGAAGCTCAAGAAGACAGTGACTGGAAGGCTTCTTGCAGCTCTGCAACGGTTGACAAGTCAGTCCTGCCTCCCCCTCATCCCACCCAGGGCCCGCTACGGTGGCCACTGCTACCCACTGGGATGCCCGGGGTGCGAGGGGCCCAAGAGGTGATTCGTGCACAGCTGGGACCCTGACACTCCAGAGCGGAAAGCCTGAATGTCTCCTCCCTGCTCTGTCCCCACCCTTGGTTCCTTCTACATGTGCCTGTGATTTTCTGGCATTGCTCAAGCATCTTCTGCACCCTCATCACCATGTCTCTGCTGACAGTCTTCCTTTCACTGAGTCTTCAGTTCTCCCTCAACTTGTGATCCAGTGCAGACACCAGTTCGACTGGAGCCCTTCCCTCGCCCATCCTGTCTGCCCCCAGCTTAGTGTGGTCTTTCCTCCCTCTCTCACAGGAGCTATGCTCTCCTTTTGGGACACGCTGTCATGTCTTGTCCCATCTGCCCACTCATCTGTGTGGGCTGCTGGACTCACTCATCTCGGCGTCCATGTCAAAGCAGACACAAAGGGTTCAGGAAGCATGTCTTCACCGACAGACTTTATGATTCCTCACACTCATGAAGAGTCACACTCGTGGAGCTCTTGCTGTGTGGGGGTGCTGTCCCAGTGCCGCAGGACTCTGCTCAGGCATGCCTACAGCAGCCCAGGGAGTGACATGCAAGTCCTCAGGTGAAGAGAGCTGCTTACTCGCCAAGTGTTCCATTTCCACCTCAGTGAGGCACTGGCTGTGCAGTGCTGTTAGTGCCACAGAGGCATCCGTGCTGCAATGTCACTGCATGCTGACTTCCATGAGGTGAGAGGGGAATGAGTTTTTCATGTAAAATCCCACAGGTGTACGGAGCTGTAAGTGGGCAGCCACATGGAGGAGGAGGTAAGAGACTCCCAAACCAAAGACTGGTTCTAGTCACAGACGGAGAACCTGCTCTGAAGGTCTGGGATAGATGCCCCCATATTCAATCTTTCGTTTCCCCTTTTGATGATTCTATCCTCATGCCTTTATTTGTAATTTGAGGGGCCTGGGACCCTGAGGCATAGACAGGTGAGGGAGCGGTGACAATTCACTGCATTCCATACACGTTTACTGACTACCACTGATGCATCAGGCACAGGGCTGTGCTAGGGAAACGGGACATGGATTTTCTGTGGCACCTAGAACTGCTTTTGGCTTATTTTAATTAAAAAATCTTGAGTACCTTAGATAAGACATCAGGAACTGGAAACAAAGTTGCCAAATTCATATCCTTCTTGGATGAAGTCAGAAGAGTGGTGGAGGAATGAGGATATCTAAGTAATCAAAATAAGAAGATGTTAGAACCACAGCCCCGGTCTGAAGAGCCAAGCCCTTGGGATAACCTAGGAAGCTGCCTCCCACTGCAATTCTGAAGGGCTCAGGTCGTTAAGGAGCTCCCAGAGGATGACTTTGCCCTCCATGTCCCTTTAGTTTCTCTGTCCCTCTGATTTTGCATGAACTAATGGCAGTTCTAGACTGCCAGACAGTGTAAAAATAAGACAGGGAGAAGATTGCTCACAAGAACAGATACATAATGAGTGAGATGTGCCTGCAGACTTCTCCTTGCAGGGGTCTGCACCGAGCATCTGGAGTTTAGCCAGGGCCTGTTTTCATGCCCAGACTGCCTTCTTGGAGCATGTCCTTGCACACTGAAACCCGTTTCCCCACAGAACTTCTCCCTCGGCCATTCTTTTCCTCAGGAACATTCCTCCTTTCTAGTCAGCAGGTGAGGCAGTGATGCTGCAGAAACACAAGTTCTCAAGGGATGACCAGCCTGACCGCAGCCTGCCTCACTTGCCATGGGTTTGTTTCATCACAGGGTAAGGAAAGTCTGCAGGGCCTGGTAATCATAAACTATGAGTGCAGCTCTGAGTACCTGCATGTACCTAAGAAACGGAAACTTGGAATGGCAGTTTTGCCAGGAACAACTCTCCTCATTAATCAGGACAGATTTCACTGTCCGTTGTTCATTTAAAACAGGCATGTGAAAGGAGTTTGGCATTTATGAGGAATTTCTTGTTTCATTTCTCCTCATCACTTCCCGGGACCCTGTGAGACCAGGGAACTGAAGACTCAGACCTCTGACCTGAGCTCCTTCGTGGGCTTTGTCTGTGATATGGGAGTAGGCTGCCTCAGACGTGTCAGCCAGATGCTGACCAGGAGAGACCAGGAGGCCAGTTTAGACACATGCCAGCACACAATAATCTTATGTGAGGAACTTGGTACGACCCGGAGGGTTCTTGAGACCAATGATGAGTGTGGCAATAGAGTCCTGGAAGGAAGTAGGTTAGCACAGGCACTGCCCAGCAGAGTCCAGCTTCACTCCCCCCAACCCCACAACTGTTTCCAGAGCTCAGGGCTGGAAGTACTCTGAGTGTATTTCACTAAATGTTCCTTTATCTTTTTATTTTTTGAGTTGGAGTCTCACTGTCGCCCAGACTGGAGTGCAGTGGCTGCTCCCGGCCACCGCAGCCTTGACCTGCTGGGCTCCGGCGATCCTTCCACCTCAGCCTTCCGAGTAACCGAAACTACAGGCACGCGCTACCAAGCCCGGCTAATTTTTTTGATTTATTGTAGAGATGAGGTCTCGCCTGCCCAGGTGGGTCTCGAACCCGCGGGCTCAGGCAATCCACTCACCTCAACCTCCCAAAGGCGCGGGATTACAGGCTGAGCCACCGAGCCCGGCTTCCTTTATCTTTTTCAGGCTGTTCTGCATTAGAACTGTTTGCCCAAGGCTTTGCAATACTTAAAGCACATTAAGAACTTTCTTCCAGTCTCAGAAAAGGGTTTTGTCAAAAATCAACAGCTTGGAACCCAGAGCTCTGGCCAGACAGAAGTTTCTAATCCTTAAGAGCTGTTGATGTCTAGACATGCTTTCAAAAGCTTTCCACTGCTGTCTTGTCCTCCTGAGAGTTCACCCTCCTCACAGGTGCTGTTAGTCATCTTAGAATTCTTGTGAGATAGGTAAGCTCCAATTTTCTAAACAAGGGCTGATAGTGCTGTCCAAGCCCTCCCAGAGCAGAGATGAGTAGGACTTCACTGCCCACCTTTGGCTAGTTTAAGTTTAGCAGACTGGCCCAGTACCTGTTCCCTTTCACAGCCAGGTCCTGGAGAGGCAGAGCATAGTGTGTCCACAGTCCTCTGGGAAGGGAGGGAAGGACATAAAATCTCCAGATTTTTAGTACTGTGCGAAGACCTGGCAGATTTGGCCACTGGACTCACATACCTGTCAGCAACACTGGCTGGGTAGAGAGCAGGCTGTCCCCTTTGGTTGAGGGGGGGCAGGGGGACCTCCATTCGCTGCAGTCCCTGTTCAGCCAGCGCTACTCATCATCCCATCTGATTGTCATCAGCATGAGTTAGTACCCCACCCCCAATTAAAAGATGCTAGACCGCCATTATCCATGCTGATCCTTGATGTGTTAACAACGCTTAGTAAGAACTATATATCACTTAGTGTTTTTATTTCCTAAACAGGCTTTTGAGTTTATCGGATCTGTTTGCCTGCTTTAGATATTTCACAGTTATGTAAAAACAACAGAACAAACATTTGAAAGCACTTACATGTTTTACTCCAAAAATAAACATAACTGTCTTTACTGCTTACTGAGGTGGTTTTTTAAAAAGTGCAGCCAACAAAGCAGAGGTGTGTGTTGCTGGAGTGGGAGGCAGAGACGGTGATGAGGTGTCCCTCATGAGTCCCTTGTGCATGAGTAGGAAGGCATATGAGTTACCAACAGGAGGAAAAACCCTTTCTGGGGAGGCTGGCCCTTCTAGAAAGCTGCCTCACATGCCAGGAACCCCACCCGTTTCAGTCTCTGACATGTCTGTGAACCCGTGTCCAGGCCCACCCTTTTTCTGCCCTCCCTCTAGGCTCTGTCACTCACACCCACATTACCTCACATGGACCCTCCCCTCTGCTTCCCTTTCCCAGGGTGAAGTACATCACCACACCTAGGAACCACTTCATCAAAAATGGGGGAGGAATGAGGAACCCAATTGCTTCAGGTGGCGGCTGAACTGCTCCCCACATGATTCCTTCAGTTTCGGGAAACAGAATGATGTGTCCTGCAACGGTTTGTTTGGGAGGAGTGGGACTGATGAGATTGGAGGAGAGTATCTCAAAGCACCTACAGACAGTTGCTACTCTGTAAAGATGGGGATTTATGGTTCTAGACTTTGGATGGTTAAAATATGAAAACTCAAACTAAAGCCAAGGAGAAAAGGTGGAAGAGGATGAACGTGTTCTGAGAGGCAGTGTCTAGGGGCAAAATTCCCTCATCTTGTTGAGTGGCGGTAGGAGAGGGAGGTTATTTGGGATCTCATCTCCTCCAGCCAGGCCTGTACTCGGTGATCACCTTTGTGTGAGAAACTCAGGGCATTTCTGGGTTTTGAGCACACGACTTGGGTTTCTTAAGAAACTATTTTCTGCGAGACCTTGAAATCTTTGCTCCCAGGGCTGCATGGTTACCTTTTGGGGAGGCTGAGCACTAATGGCTTGTTTATGAGGCTGGCCTCACTAAGCCAGGGAACCTTGTCAAATTTTGGAACACAAGCCTGGAAAGAAACAGAAAGAGTTCATTTTGCAAACCTGATCACACTTGATCACTGCTATCCTCATGATGACCTGAGTAAGCTAATAGCAGCCATACGCAGCCAACACTTTACAAAACCCTGGTATATTCACATTCGACTCTTTTAAGCATCCAGTAAAGTAGCCAAGCACAAACAGTGCTGTCTCCATTTCACTGACGAAGACGACCAGGCTCGGACGGTGCGATCCGCCCGAGCTGCAGTCTTCCGACGCTTGTCTGCACCGTCCCGTGACCTGCGATCTCCCGACTCCCTTGCTACTCCCACCTGCCTCTGCGTCCTCCAATATCCCCACTCACTCAGCGGGACGCCAGCCCTTGACGTGTTTTCAGACAGGCCTCCTCCCCTCCGCCTTTCGGGAAAGAACCGAGCCCCGAAGCCAGCTCGCGGGGCTCGGGTCTGGGCCCTCCGCTCCGGATGCGGCGCTGCGGCGCCGACGACCTCCCGAGCCCCGGCTCGCGCTGGGAGAGGGCAGAGCCGCCAGCGCTCAGGCCGGACCGCCGAGGGGCGCGCGAGGGCGGGGGCTCCCGCGTGCTTCGTTCCCTGCGGGGGGCGAGCACCCAAGCCAGCCGCGACTCCGGCAGGGGCCCGCGGGCATCGCGAGGGCGGCGGCCGGGGCCGGAGCTCCGCCGCCGTGTCGGTGACTGCCTCCTCCCCGCCCGGCCTCCGCCCCTGTCCTCTGGCCGCACCCAGCCCTCCGGACGGCAGGTCCTCGTCGCTGTCTGGGAGCGAAGCACCCAGGTCCCCGACCGGGAGCCACGGGCCGACCTTGCGGACCCCCGACCAGGACGCGGCGCTCACGACGCGGAGGCTCGCGGACCCGGAAGCGCTCGCCGCGGGCGCGACCCCGGAAGGGGAAGGAGGCGGACGGCCCTCTCCGGCCGCGCGCCCCGTGAACTCGCGGCCGGTTGGGTCCCGTGTGGACATCGGCGCTTCCGGGGCTCCCCCTCCGTGCCCCCGCGGGCCCGAGGCTGGGTGAGGGGCGCCGGGTGTGGAGGTCGGGGGGACAGGGCTCCTGGCCCTGGATAGTCGCGGCTTGTGGCTCAGCCCGCTGTGGGAAGGGCCTGCAGCGCGCCACCGGCTCGGCAGGGTGAGAGCGCTGCCGGACGCCAAGCCCGGGCGCGGGGAGCCGGTGGTTTCCTTGAGTGCCTGGCGTCTCCTCGTCCTCGATGGGGCGCGTTTGGACCAAAGTTTCCCGGGCCCGTGAGCCCGCAGGCGCTGTGGATTCCGTCCCGTAATTCGCACACGCCGGGACATCGTGCAGAGCCAGGAGCCAGAGAGGCGCGGGCGGGGGCAGGCTTCAGCTTGCATCCTGGCCCACCGTTACCCTGCTTGGGGGATGTGAATGTCGGCTCTCCTAAGTGTAATGCTGACGAGCAGGGTTGTGAAGCCTCAAGGAAAGGTCCAAAGCGCTTAGCACATAGTAGGCACTTGATGAGTGACAGCTGACAGATGCCTCTTATTCAAGGGATCATAATGTAAAAGTCTGAAATGCAGTTTTGTTGTCCGGAATTAATAAGGTGGCTCTCACATCCGTTTTGCTCACATTTTTGGTAAACTGAATTGGTTTGAACTTAAGCTCAGTTCTAGCCGTGACCTCTCAACTTTCATAGGTTCACAGTCTCTCTTTTTCTAGGAACTTGGCTGTGTGTTGCCTGGCCCGGAGACAAAGTCATTTGTTGTAGACCCGGCCTCCGTTGCTGCCTTTGAAGATAAGGAAAGGTGGGTAGATCAACACAACATAGAATTTTCGGAGAGATCTCATTTCAAGGCTTCATAAGTAATGAGAACCACATGGACATGTTGAGGAGATAGAACTGGCCTGAGTCTGAATGAAAGGATGATGTGCACCCAACCTATAACTAACACCAAGGAAGCCAAGTGGCAGAAGGTCTTGTATGAGCGACAACCCTTCCCTGATAACTATGTGGACCGGCGTTTCCTGGAAGAACTCCGGAAAAACATCTATGCTCGGAAATACCAATATTGGGCTGTGGTGTTTGAGTCCAGTGTGGTGGTACAGCAGCTGTGCAGTGTCTGTGTTTTTGTGGTTATCTGGTGGTATATGGATGAGGGTCTTCTGGCGCCCCACTGGCTTTTTGGGGCAGGCCTGGCTTCTTCACTGCTTGGGTATGTTTTATTTGATTTCATTGACAGAGGCGAAGGGCGGAAGAAGAGTGGGCGGACCCGGTGGGCTGACCTGAAGAGTGCCCTGGTCTTCATTACTTTCACCTACGGCTTTTCACCAGTGCTGAAGACCCTTACAGAATCTGTCAGCACCGACACTATCTATGCCATGTCGGTCTTCATGCTGCTAGGCCACCTCATCTTCTTTGACTACGGTGCCAATGCTGCCATTGTATCCAGCACACTGTCCTTGAACATGGCCATCTTTGCTTCTGTCTGCCTTGCCTCGCGTCTTCCCAGGTCTCTGCATGCCTTCATCATGGTGACGTTTGCCATCCAGATTTTTGCCCTGTGGCCCATGTTACAGAAGAAACTGAAAGCATGTACTCCCCGGAGCTACGTGGGGGTCACACTGCTTTTTGCGTTTTCAGCCTTCGGAGGCCTGCTGTCCATTAGTGCTGTGGGAGCCATACTGTTTGCCCTTCTGCTGATTTCCATCTCATGTCTCTGCCCTTTCTATCTCATTCGCCTGCAGCTTTTTAAAGAAAACATCCATGGGCCCTGGGATGAAGCTGAAATCAAAGAAGATTTATCCAGGTTCCTCAGCTAAATTAGGGATCTCCATTACATTTCTAAGGCAAGCTGATAGGCTAACCTCCTAACTAGTATAAAATTTGTAGTCATTTTCTATTCTGAAAGCAGCATGCTGATATGATGAGAGAACAGAGATCTAAAGAAAAAAAAAACTAAAACAACCAAAGGGTGGTGATGGTGCTCAACCTGTTACTTTATGGATAAACAAGCTTTCTTGGACCCTCTTGAATTATTGCCTCTCATTTATTATTCACCGTAATAAATGAAGTGACATGGTTTCTATTAAATAACAGCACATCCATCAAGTTGTCTCATAATTTTTCTGTAAGCAGAAGGCAGACAGGCATGAAGAGTGAAGAAAGAATGTGTGTGAGAGAGAGAGAGAGAGAGTGTGTGTGTGTGTTTGTGTGTGTGTGTGTAAAGGCACTTCTCTACCCTTTTCAATGTACTAATGCTGGCTCTTTTATTAATCTAGAGCTCGGGCAACCTCTTTCAGGTCCCCTCCTGCTGTGGGAGCTTTTCTGTCTTCTTAATAAATCCTACTTCCAAAAAAAAACCTCTAGAGCTCAAATCTATGGCACAAGATACTGTGTTCGGTTTTGCTGCCCAAGATCATAGAATTGGTCACTTAACCTTGACTTAAAGTTTCTAGTTCTTGGTGACGCATGTACACAACTAATTATAAGGGAGAGTATGATGTGTCATAATACACAAGCAAAATGCTAAAGGAATTCAAGAGACTGGAGATAAAGTTCAGCTGGAATAATTAGGAAATACTTTTTTTTTGTAATTCAGGGTTAGGTATACAAATGTTCATTATGCAGGTACCCTTAGGAAAACTTTAAGAGAAGGTGACATTTAAGCTTAGTCTTGTAAGATAGGTGGGATGTAAGTATGCAGAAGATGATTTTAGGGAAACGTGGAAAAGGCCTGTAGGGGCCAGGTTAGAAGTGGAAGCAAGTAAAGCTGGATACTTTGGCTGGTGGCAGGTGAAAAGCTGTGGAGATAGAATACTGTGTCCATTGAGCTTGACTACTATTCAAGTGTTGTTTGTGTTCACTTTGCACCTAGCTTCAGACCCTTGAATTCCATATACAATTCTAAATAAAATACTGATAACTGTAAGTCTGATTTTTAACCCTTTGCACTTGGAGACATCTTGTGCATCACCTACCAGCAACTCTACCACACTTTTTTTACTAAATAGTGAAAAATGAATCTCTTCACATTAAATAGTATAGTGTTGGAACCAATTATTTTATTGTAATGATATTTGGCTTATAATGGAATTTTGGACATTCAGGAATAATTTGTGACAAAAAGCAAAATTTTATATATTTTTCTAATGTAATGTGCGAAACAGTCACAGGCAGGCATTGCAAGTTTATTGATATATGTTGTACAATAGTAGTTTGTTTGATGTCTTCCTCTTGGTGTTATTCTATTCAAGATGACAATGTAGTCTCGTTTTCTTCCTCCTACATAAATAATATGTAATTTGTTGTCCAGTCTGCACCACTGTGAAAGAACTTCATACATTCTCTTTCTATGTAACACCTGCTGTTTTTAAAAAAATGTATATTTCAGTATATAGTCCATCTCTTTATTTGCTTTTTTGTGCAGTTTGAATAGAAAACTTCAAGGAAACACATTTTTTAAAAATTTGTGCTGGCATAAATTTGTTCTGTATAATCACCAGCAATCTCTTTATGTCCCCCTGAGAGGGGACATCTGTGTGGTTTGCTAGATTTATGGGACATCTGAATGCAGTGAGTTAATAAGAAATCTGACTGTAAATTCTACCTTGAGTTTAAGTTAATCAGGCTAAAAATCACATTTGCAGGCAAAATGTGACTACTATGCCACACTTGTTCTTAGCACAGGTACAAAGAAGGGAAAGTGATTGATGGGGGTTCAGAGTTAGGAGGATTTAGGGAGGAGTGTTGGGGAAAGTTGCAATGGGAAGTCTCAGCAGCAATTGGAAGTCTGAGTATTTAGTGCTTTCGGCTCTATCGAGGGCAATTCAGCTCGTCTAAGGAGAGAACAAGTGATCAAGTCTTGGGCAACAACTGTTCTGTGTCTCAGTTTTTATCTACCTACTTCTAGAATTGTGATTAAATGAGATACATTTGACACAAAGCACTGTATTAGTATTAGCCACTGTTGCTTTTAAGTTGACTTGTAGGAAAACTTGAGGAGAGCAGAGATGGGGCAAAGTGCAGCGAGTGTCTCCCAGAATAGCTATTGCTCCTGTAGTGATTCATTTGAGGCAAGTTTCTTTATTGTCCCTTTATCACTAGAACTTAGTTTCAAGTCAGAAATTTCATTGGGGAGTGGCATTTCTAAGAAGTAATGTTTTTATTTCTCTGAACATAGATTTCTCAAAAATGTCTTGAACTAGTGTCTTCAGCTCTGTCATCTCACATTCTTTTTCTGGTTTTTATTTGGACAGATGGTTAAAATGGGTGGTTTTCCCTAAGACCAGTCACACAGCTTTCATGTGTCCCAGGACACTGGCCAATGGGGAGAGAAGGGTCTCAGAGACCTGTGCAGCCCGAAGCACCAGTCCACTGCCTGTGTTGGGTTTGGTCTTCTCACGTCTCAAGAGAGGTCGGAATTGGCTTGTTCTGTAGTCCACATCAGGGACAGCACAAGGTGTTGATAGTTGAAGGTAATGTGCAGAGTTGCATGAAATTGTGGGATTTGTTTTTTAAGTTTAATACATCTGTCTTATTGAATAGGTTTCCAATTGTCAGTTTCAGGGAGCTCACATAACAACTGCATTCGTCTTGGTAAGCACAAAGTTCCCCAAGCTCTCAGGAATAGTCCCTTGGTGGGCTGAATTAATGTGTCTGTGCTATCATTTTCAGCTTTTCCCTGTCACTGTTTAATGTTTGGAGTCACACAAGCCCTGATCTTGCACAACTTGGTGGTTGTAGAAATTTCCTGGGGAGATGGTAGAGGATGGAGAGTTGTGGGTAGAGGTGAGGGTGAAGCAGAGACTCAGCGAGGACAGAAAAGAAGTGTCTGTGGGGAGAAGGATGCGACACCCAGAGGGAACAGTATGTGCCAAGGTGCACAGGACCTGATGCGTCCTGGTGGTGGAGAGCAGCATGGGTGACCTGGACTGAGGGCCGAGAGTGCTGAAGATTTCACATTGTTGGGTTCTGTAGTCAATGGCAAATTCAGGAACTTTTGAAAAGAGATATGATCAGAGTAGACAGAAAAATCATCAACACAAAGTGTGTATATGGCATATATGTGTGTATTTATCTATAGAGAGATAGCTTATAGGCACACCTCAGATACTGTGGTTTGATTCCAGACTACTGCAATAAAGTAAATATCACAGTAAAACGAGTCACACAAATTTTTTGGTTTTCCAGTGCATATAAAAGTTGTGTTTACATTATGCTGTATATGCAATAGCATTATGCATAAAGAAACCAATGTACATACCTTAATTTTAAAATACTATTTTGCTAAAAAAATGCTAATGGCCATCTGAGCTTTCAGCGAGTTGTAATCTTTTTGCAGGTGGAGGGTCTTGTCTTGATGTTGATGGCTGCTGATTAATCAGGGTGGTGAGTGCTGAAGGCTGGGGTGGCTGTGTCAATTTCTTAAAATAAGACAGTAATGAAGTTTGCTGCATTGATTGACTCTTCCTTTCATGAAAGATTTCTCTTAGTTTGGGATGCTGTTTGACAGCATCTTACCCACAATAGAACTTTCAAAATGGGAGCCAATGCTCGCAAACCCTACCACTGCTTTATAAACTAATTTCGTGTAAATCCTTTGTCATTTCAACAATGACCACAGCATCTTCACCAAAAAAGTGTCCATCTCAAGAAGACAATTTCTTTGCTAAATCCTAAGGAGTGTTCTTTATCAGTTCAAGTTCTATCGTGAGATTGCTGCAATGCAGTCACATCTTTAGGCACCCCTTCTAATTCTAGTTCTCTTGCCATTTCCACCACATCTGCGGTTACTTCCTCTACAGAAGTCTTGAACCCCTCAGTCATCCATGAGGGTTGGAATTAACTTGCTCCAAACTTCTGTTAATGTCGATACTTAGACTCCTCTCACAAGTTGCAAATGTTTATCCAAATCATCTATAGCCTTATGAAAAATATATTTTTTTAACTTTTAAATTTTTTATTTTAAAATTGTGGGGTACAATTCAGGGTTAGGTATATAAATATTCATTGTGCAGGTGCCCTTATTGATGAGGTGTGCCCCCCCTTTCCCAAACAGATTCCCACTACTGCCACTCCCACCTTCCTGCCCCCCACACCCCCGCAGTTTCCTGCTACTGTCAATGCTTTTCTTATAGCATTAGGATAGTTGTTCAAGGTCCACTTATGAGTGAGAACCTGTGATACTCTGTTCTTTGTTTCTGTGAGAGATCACTCAGTATTATAGACTCTTAAGTCCATCCAGGTTGCTGCAAAGTTTATGATTTTGTTCTTCTTTATGGCTGTGTAATATTCCATTGTGTATATGTACCACATTTTTTAAAATCCAGTTCTATTTTGGTTCCATGTTCTTGCTATTGTGAATATGCTGCAATAAACATATGTGTGCAGGTATCTTTTTTATAGAGTGATTTGAGTTCTTCCGGGTATATTTCCAGTAGGGGGATTGCGGGGTCATATGAAAGGTCAATTTTTAGAGCTTTTAGGAATTGCCACACTGTTTTCCACAGAGACTGTACTAGTTTACACTCCCACCAACAGTGTAGAAATGTTCCCTATTCACCACATCCTCTCCAGCATCTGCTATTTTTTGAGTTATTGATGATGGCCATCCTGACTGGCATTAGGTGGTATCTAGTATAGTTTTAATTTGCATTTCTTTGATGAATAGTGAGGCTGAGCATTTTTTCATGTATCTGTTAGCTGCTCGTATGTCTTCTTTTGAAAAGTGTCCAGTCATATCTTTTGCCCACTTTGTAATGGAGCTGTTTTTTTTTTTTTTCTTTTCAGCACATTTGAGTTCCTTGTAGAGCCTAGATGTTAGGGCTTTGTCAGACATAGAGTTGGCAAAGAGTTTTCCCCAGTCTGTGGGCTGTCTCCCTCCTCTCTTGATGTATTATTTGGCTTTGTAGAAGCTTGTCAGTTTGATGAGGTCCCACTTGTCTCTGTTATCTCGTATGGCATGGGCACTTGAGTTTTGATCAGGAATTAGTTGCCAGTTCCAATTTCCATAAGGATGTCTCCTGCATTTTCTAAGGTTCTTACAGTTTGAGGTCTTACGTTTAGGTCTCTGATCCATTTAGAGTTGATTTTTGTGTATGGGGGTAGGTAGGGGTCCTGTTTCAATCTTCTGCATGTGATCAGCCAGTTTTCCCAGTATCATTTACTGAATAGGTTCTCCTTTCATCAGTGGTTGGTGGTGGTGGCTTTGTTGAAGAGAAGTTGGATGAGAAATTGAAGTTTTGCTTCTGGAATCTCAATTCTATTCCATTGGTCTATATGCCTATTCTTGTACCAATACCAGGCTGTTTTCATTATTGTAGCTTTATAATACAGTTTAAAGTCTGGGAGTGTGATACCTCCTGCTTTGTTTTTTTGCTGAGGATTATTTTGGCTATTCATGGTTGTTTATGTTTCCATGTGGATTCCTGTATTGTTGTTTCTACGTCTGAGAAGAATGTTGCTGGTAATTTGAGGTATCACATTAAATCTGTAGATTGCCTTAGGTAGAATGGACATCTTAAGTGTTGATTCTTCCAATCCATGAGCATGGAATATTTTTCTACTTGTTTGTGCTGTCTTTGATTTCTTTGAACAGTGTTTTGTAATTTTCATTATAAAGTTCTTTCACGTCTCTGGTTAGGAAGATGCCACATTATTTCTTTCTTTTTTTTTTTTTTCTTTTTTTGTGGCTATTGTGAATGGAATTGTACTTTTTATTTGGGTTTCTGTTTGTTTATTATTGGTGTATAGAAATGCGGTTGTCTTTTGCACATTTATTTTATACCCTGAGACTTTGCCAAAGTCCCTTATCAGTGCAAGGAGGTTTTTGACAGATTCTCTTGGGTTTTCGAGATGTAGAATCATGTCATCTGCAAAGAGGGAGAACTTGATTTCCTCTTTTCCTATGTGAATACCCCTGATCATCTTCTCTTTTCTGATTGCTCTAGCTAAGACTTCCAAAACTATGTTGAACAGGAGGGGTGATAGTGGGCATCCTTGTCTTGTTCCAGGTTTTTCAGGGGAAATGGTTCCAATTTCTGTCTGTTTAGAAGTATACTGACTGTGGGTTTCTTGTAGATGGCTTTTACTATTTTGAGGTATGTTCCACCTATGCCTAGATGTTCGAGGGTTTTTATCAAGAAGGAGTGCTGAATTTTATCAAAGCTTTTTCTATATCTAATGATGTCATGTCATTTTTGTTTTTATGTCTATTGATATATTCAATTACATTTATGGTCTTACGAATGTTGAACCAGTCATGCATCCCGGGGACGAAACCTACTTGGTCGTGGTGGATGATTTTTAATATGTATTGTGGAATCCAGTTTGCTAGGATCTTGTTGAGAATTTTAGCATCTATGTTCATTAAGGATATTGGCCTGTAGTTCTCTCTCTTTGTTGTCTCTTTACTTGGCTTGGGTATCAATGTGATGTTAGCTTCATAAAATGATTTGGGGAGAGTTCCATCTTTCTCAATTGCCTGGAATACTTTCAATAGAATTGGTTTCAGTTCCTCCTTGTATGTTTTGTAGAATTCTGCTGGAAAGTCATCTGGTCCAGGGCTTTTTTTGGTAGGTAGTTTTCTTATGACATAGTCAATTTCCTGGACTGTTATTGGTTTATTTAGGGTCTCAATTTCTTCTTGTTTCAATCTGGGAAGGTTGTGTGATGTCAGAAAGTCCTTCATTTCCTTTAGGTTTTCAAGTTTGTTTCCATACAAGTGTACATAGTAGTCTCTGATGATCTTTTGTATTTCTTCAGGGTCAGTTGTGAGTTCATCTTTTGTGTTTCTGATTGAGTTTATTAGAGCTTTTTCTCTCTTTTTCTTGATCAGTCTAGCTAGGGGACCATCAATCTTGTTTATCCTTTCAAAGAACCAGCTTTTTGTTTCATTGATTTTTTTTTGAATTATCTTTTTGTCATCTATGTCCTGGATTTGGGCTTTTATTTTGGTGATCTGGATTCTTCTGCTGAAGTTAGGGTTTTGGTGGTCTTGCTTTTCCAGCTTCCTTAGGTGACTTGTTTGGCTGTCAGTTTGTGATCTTTCCATTTTCTTCATGTGTGTTTGTAGAGATATGAATTCCCCTTCTACTACTGCTTTCATGGCATCCTAGAGGTTTTGGTAAGATGTTTCTTCATTTTCATTTGTTTCCAGGTATCTTTTAATATGTGTTTTGATTTCCATATTGACCCAGGAGTTGCTTAGCATCATGCTGTTTAGTGTTCATGACTTTGTGGGTTTTGGGGGAACTTTGTTGGTGTTGATATTTATTTTTATACCACTGTGGTCTGAGAAGGTGCATGCCAAAATTTCAATCTTATGAAATTTGTTTATGCTTGATTTATGGCCAAGGATGTGGTTAATCTTAAAGTATATTCCATGTGGTCATTGGGTGGAGTGTTCTGTAGGCATCAATTAAGTCAATTTGGTCAAGAGTCACATTGAGGTTGTGGATCTCCTTGCTGATTTTTTGTCTTGATGATCTGTCTAGGGTTGTGAGTGGGCTATTAAAGTCCCCAGCTTTGATAGTGTTTGAGTCATTATCTTTTTTAAGTTTGCCTAAGCTGCTTTATGAAAGGTGGTTCTCCTATGTTGGGCGCATATATGTTTAGGATGGATATTTCTTGTTGATGGATTGAACCTTTTATCATTATATAGTGACCTTCTATATCTTTTAAAATTTTTGATAGCTTAAAGGGTATTTTGTCTGATATTAAGATTGCAACTCTTGCTTTCTTTAGTGTTCCATTCATCTGAAATTTTGCTTCCCATCCTCTTACTTTGAGTCTGTGAGTTTCCTTTCTGGTGAGATGAGTCTCTTTGAGACAATATATTGTTGCCTCATGATATTTTATCCATTTTGCCATTCTGTGTCTTTTCAGTGATGCATTTAGTCCATTCACATTCAGGTTAATTATTGAAATGTGAGAATTTATCCCTGACATGAAGTTCTTATAGAGTTGTTGCTGTTCCTGTTTGTTTTTGATTTTTGGGTTGATTCATGTGTGTTTTCAATCTTTTTCCTGCACTCTTGTGAAGAACATTGTTGTTCTTTTTTTCCCTTTCTTCTGTGTTTAATGCTTTCTTAAGTGTTTCTTGTAGAGCTAGTCTAGAGGCAATGTAAGTTCCTAGGGATTGGATGTCTGAGAAAGATCCAGTTCATTCATCAGTGAATGAAGCTTAGCTTAGCTAGGTTGGTTATTTTTGGTTGAAATCATTTATTTTTGAGAACTTTGAAGATTAGGCTCCAAACTCTCCTAGCCTGAAGTGTTTCTGTAGATAAATCTGCTGCTATTCTAACTGGTCTTCCCTGGTAGGTAGTCTGATCTTTTTCTCTTGCTGCCTTTAGGAATTACTACGTGTCTAGGAGTTGGTCTTCTCATTTGTTGTCTTGCAGGGGTTCTATGAATCACTTGTGTTTGAATGTTTACATCACTGATGAGATAAGGGAAGTTTTCTTGAATAATTTCATGGAATGTTTGTTCCAGGGTGGTCTCTGTCGCTCTTTCTGCCTCAGGAAGTCCAATTACTCTTAGATTCGGCCTCTTGAAATAATCGCTCATCTCTTGAAAGTTTTGTTCTGTCTTTTAAAGGTTCTTTTCTATGTTTTTGACAGTTTGGGTTAGTTCTATATTTTGGTCTTCAAGCTCTGAGATTCCTTCTTCTTCATGGCTAATTCTGCTTTCCATACTTATCAGTTTGTTGTTTATTTCATTCACAGTATTCTTTACTGCTGTTATCTCAGTTATCAACTCCTTCATCTTTTCCTCTTATCTCTCCTCAATTCCATTTATTCTCTCTACTAATGTCTGGATGTCTGGGTTTTTAGTTTGAGTTCAGTCATTCTGGGGGCTCTTCGTTGTTTGCGTTTCAAAGTCTGTTTTCTTAGTTTCTGACCTCCCAGGGGTCTGTATGAGACCCATATTCTTCTTCTGGTTTTTATTCATTTGTGTAGATCCCCCACACACACTTTTTTCCCCGTTTTTTAATTCTGTTGTTCAGGGATGGTGGGGTTGCTTTTACTTCTCTTTGCTCAGTCTCCTATTCTTCCTTATGTGGATCCTCTGACTTTGTTCAGTTCTGAAGCTGGACTGTGGGTTGCGGCTGTACGTTTTGCAATTTTGAGATTTAATAGAGGGGAGAGCTGTGATTCAAAATCTATCTGCAGATCCCAATATCTACCAACAGGTGTGTGGGCCACTGCCTTACAATCTGTCCATGCAGTGGGGTATAGATTTGCTCCCCTAATCATCATCTGCTGCTGTCAAGTTTCCCACTCAGATTGGATGTGTCTGTGCCTGTTCCAGTGTGGTGAGGGAACATCTGTCTCTCTGAGTCCAATGGTTGATCCCAGAGGGGTGTGAGGATTGCTTCTGGGACTCTGATTGGAGACTGAACAGAGTTAGGTGGGCCAACACAGGTTTCTGAGCAGTCCACTGATCTCTTTGACGTTCTTCCTTGTCCTTTTCTGGCCACACCCATTGTCCCCTGGCTGGATCAAGGTAGGGGGTGGGATTCCTGGAACTCAGCACTCATCAGGTCCCTCTGAAGTTTGTGATCTCAGGATATTCCCTCTGGATCAATCCCTGAGGAGTTGATTTGCCAGTCACAGAGATCACGTCTGTTGCTCCGTGGTGAGTGAGTCAGAGCACTTTCCTGCCCCACCTTCAAGATGGTGGTGGGGTGCCTCTCTTGTCCTCTTCTGTGAGACTTTGTCTTTGGACTCCCTCCGTAGCCCCTGCTGCCAGTGCCCTGCCAGGCGCTGAAGTGGTAAGGCAAAGCCTGGAGCTGGCAGTCTCTCCTGCTGCAATAATGAGGCAAAGCCTAGGGCACCACTTTTTCACAGGAAAACTTTTGTCCATTAAAAAAAAGGCACTCAGCTTCTGCAACCTGGGACGTGCTAGGGATCAAGCAGAGAAGCTGCAGCTCCAGCTGTTGCACCAGGTACCTGGCCGCTTGCTCATGAGCCCCACTTAGACAGTCTCTCCCAGCATTTTTTTCCCAGGGAGGGGTTGTTGATTTTAAAAAAAGGAAAAGAAAATGGCACTTGGCGTCTGTGTCCCAGGAACCACTAGGGTCCAAGCCCAGCAGCTGTGGTACCAGCTGCTGCACCAGGAGACCCTGGCCGCTAGCTTCCTAGCCCTAATTCAGTCAGCCACTCACATACCCACTTGCTCACCAGCACATACACAAAATTTTCCATACGCTCACTCCCTCACATGGGGACTCACTTAGTCCAACTAGCTCGCCTGCCATCTTCCTGACCTCTCCCCCAAAATGTTTCTTAATAAGACTTCAAGCCAGGGCAGCATAGTGAGACCCTGTCTGTCCGAAAAATAAAAATTAAATCATCAGCCAGACTCGGTGGCTCAGCCTGTAATCCCGCGCCTTTGGGAGGCTGAGGTGAGTGGATTGCCTGAGCCTGTGGGTTCGAGACCCGCCTGGGCAGCAGGACCTCATCTCTACAATAAATCAAAAAATCAGCCAGGCGTGGTAGCGCAGGCCTGTAATTCTGGCTACTTGGAAGGCTGAGGCAGAAGGATTGCTGGAGCCCAACAAGTCGAGGCTGTGGTGGCTGGGAGCGGCCACTGCACTCCAGTCTGGGTGACAGAGTGAAACTCCAACTCAAAAAAAAAAAAAAAAAAATTAAATCATCTGGGCATAGTGGCATACACCTGTAGTCCTAGCTACTCGGGAGGCTGAGGTGAGAGAATTGCTTGAGCCCAAGACTTTAAGGCTGCAGTGAGCTATGATGGCACCACTGCTCTTCAGCCTGGGTGACGGCGCAACACACTGTCTCCCAAAAGAAAACAACAACAAACTTCAAAGTCAAAATGTCTCCTTGATCCATGAGATGTAGAATGGATGTTGTCTTAGTAGGCATGATAACAACATGAACCGTCTTGTTTATCTCCATCAGAGATCTTGGGTGACCAGGTGCATTCTCAATGAGGAATAATATTTTTAAAGGAGATTTTTTTTTCTTTCTGAGCAGTAGGTCTCAAAAGTCGGCTGAAAATATTTTGTATACCATGGTGTAAACAGATATGCTGTCATCCTTACTGTTGTTCCATTTTTAGAGCACAGGCAGAGTAGATTTAGCATAATTCTTAAGGGCCCTAAGATTTTCAGGATGGTATGAAAACTGGCTTCCACTTAAATCACCAGCTGCATTAGCCTCTAACAAGAGAGTCAACCTGTCCTTTGAAGCTTGAAGACAGCCACTGACATATCTTCTATAGCCGTGAAAGTCCTAGATTGCTTTTCTTTCAAAAGAAGTCTGCACACGCAATAGAAAATCTGTTGAAAATCTGTTGTATAGTGTAGCCATCTTTATCAATTATTCTAGATAGATTTTCTGGATAACTTGTTGCAGCTTCTATATCAGCATTTGTTGTTTTACCTTGTACTTTTATGTTACGGAAAAGGCTGCTTTCCTTAAATCTCATGAACCAACTTCTGCTTGCTTCAAATTTTTCTTCTGCATCTTCCTCACCTCTCAGGCTTCATAGAACTGAAGAGAGTTAGGGCCTCACTCTTGCTTAGGCTTTGGCTTAAGGGCCTGTTGTGGCTGGTTTGATCTTCTATCCAGACCACTCATGCTTTCTTCATATCCGTGATAAGGCTGTTTTACTTTCTTATTGTGTGTTCACTGGAGGAGCACTTTCAGTTTCTTTCAATAACTTTCCCTTTGCATCCACAACTTGGCCAAATGGTGCCAGAAACGGAACTTTCAGCCAGTCTCTGCTTTTGCCATGCCTTCCTCACTATGCTTAATCGTTTCCATTTCTGATTTAAAGCTATTTTTTTTTTTTTTTGAGTTGGAGTCTCACTCTGTCGCCCAGACTGGAGTGCAGTGGCACATTCCCAGCCACCACAGCCTCAACCTGCGGGGCTCCAGTGATTCTTCTGCCTCAGCCTTCCAAGTAACCAGAATTACAGGCACGCGCTACCACGCCCGGCTAGTTGTATTTTTTTTTTTAATTTATTGTAGAGACGAGGTCTCGCCAAGTTGCCCAGGCAGGTCTCGAACCCACGGGCTCAGGCAATCCTCTCGCCTCGGTCTCCCAAAGTACTGGGATTACAGGCTGAGCCACCAAGCCCAGACTCTTATTTTACTTGAACAATTAAAGGGCCACTGTAGGGTTATTAACTGGCCTAACTTCAGTATTGTTGTGTCCCAGAGAATAGGGAGGCCCAAGGAGAGGAAGAGACAGGGAACGGCTAGCTGGTGGAACAGTTAGAACACATGCATTTGTCAATTAAGTTTGCCATCTTATAATGACCATGGTCCATCGCACTCCAAAACCATTACTATAGTAATACCAAAGATCACAGATCACCATGACAGATGTAATATAATGAAAAATTTAGAAATATGGTAAGAATTCCCAAAAAGTGACACAGGGACGTGAAGTGAGCACATGCTGTTGGAACGATGGTGCAATAGACTTGCTTGACACAGGTTACTACAAACCTTCAATTTGTAAAAAAAAAAAATAGTATCTACAAAGTGTAATGAAGCAAAGTACAATAAACCAAGGTATGCCTGCATATGAATGATGATTCTGGCAGCAGTTTTATTTGGTTTTGTTTTGAGACAGGGTCTCTGTCACCCAGGTTGGAGTGCAGTGGCACAATCATAGCTCACTGCAGCCTCATATTTCTGGGCTCAAATGATTCTCCTTTCTCAGCCTCCCAAGTATTTGAGACTGCAGGTGTGCACCACTACACCTAGCTAATTTTTTTTAATGTTTTAATTTGTAGAGACAAGGTTGGTCTGGAATTTCTGGGCTCAAGCAATCCTCCTGCCTCGACCTCTCAAAGTGCTAGGATTACAGACATGAGCTACCATGCCCAGCCTCTGGCAGCAGTTTTGAGGTTGAACTATGGAGGCTGAACATGGAGAGCTCTTGTAACGGTTGTGAAGAGTGAAGGTCTGGACTGGGGTTGATGGCAGTGGGCGTGGCGATGAGTGGCTGGTTAGAGAGCTTCTCAGAGAGTTTGGTCAATTTATGTAGAGGGAGAGAAGAGGAAGCGTGGAGGATGACTGGTGACTGTGGGGCTTCTTGTTTTTCCATTATGCCACGAACAAACAAGGGAGCACAGCAGGGGGGTGTGTGTGTGTGTGTGTGTGTGTGTGTGTGTGTGTGTGAGAAGTAGATACTAAGGATGGGATGTGTTAAGGTTGTGGTGCTTGCTGGTAGACCCAGGCTCCACTGTTCCATGCTTGGGATCCTGGACACTGGCTCAGAATTCTGAGCATAATCTAGAGGTATATTGAGATCGGAATGGAATCTCTTTGCACTTGGTGTTCTTCGTATAGAATTGGTTGCCTCACAACAAGTCTACTGTGGAGTTAGAAGTAGATTATAGAAGGATAACGACCAATCGAAATGATGAGCATCAAAGGAACAGAAAGCTGCCCTGTGAAGATGGATCGGAGAATAGAACATTATTAGCGAATAGCCTGGGAGGGAGCTCAAGGGAGATGTCGCCATTGCTGACATAATTGCTGAGGGTCCTTGTGAACGTTGACTTGTCCCCCAGGTCATGACTTACAAGATGGAGAGGGGCGGTCTTTGAAATCTGAGCAGAGTTGAAGATATAATTTTACACACTTTCTGCCTTTAGCTCCAAGAAATTGTACAGGCCAGGAATAAAAATGGATTCCAAAAAAGTTTAAGAAAAACTACAGATAAAAAAGTCATAAAGTCATAAGTGTTTTGTTAAACAAAAGTTAAGAAGCCTGGAGTCCTTTGTGCTGCCACCGGAAGGGTGCGAGGCACTGTGGCATGCCTCTCTGGGCTGTTATGATACAGGGATTCAGGCCTAGACAGCCGTCAGTATGACCCATAGGACAGTTGCTTGGGAAGTTACTCATCTCTTGCATTCAGGGATCTAGTCAGTCTCTTGCATTCAAGCCACACTGAGGGGTGAAAGTAGACTATCAACGGCAGATTTCTGAAGAACGTTGCTTGTATGTATGGGTAGGAAAAGGCAAGGGGGAGCAGGGCACAGCGGTATTGTAATTAATCCTGGCATGTCAAACACCTGCTCCATGAGAAGCTGTCCAGCCTTCTCCCTCTGCACGCCTTCCTCCCCTCTCGGCTTCTTGTTCCTCTAAGTCACAGCCATGGCTGGAGGGCGGTGTGGCCAGTGAGAGCATAGAAGGAGGTGTGGAGATGCAGCCCTGCCCACCCCTTCGAAAGGGTGCCAGGAATGAAGTCGGGATGGAAGGGGTGAAAGAAGGGGAGAGCTAAGGGGCAGGTGCATTTTATTTGGTGCTGTGATGCAGCTGACTTATGACTGGCATGTAGCCAGAAGGCATGTGCGCCTGGGGTTTCTGTGTGGGGATAATTCTGGTGCCAATGTCATGCCCATATGCTTTGTCAGTACTACATGCTTTTAGGAAAGATTTTGGGAAGCTGGCTCAGACTGTGGGTTTAAAAATTCATACCGAGCATATATGAGGTTCCCTATGGAGCCATCATGAACATCGTCAAAGGTTCAAGGACAAGAAAAGAAACGGCAGCAGAGGGCATCAGTCACACAGCCATGCAGTGTTTCAAACCCATTGAATGCAAGGAGACAAGTCTGGGACACAGCGCCATCTTGTGGAAGTTCTGTATGTATATATATGATGAAAGTCACTATAATCTTGAGATTACTGTTGGATTGTGGTTTTGGAAATAATGATACCATCCGAGGGCTCCCTGAATTCAGTAAGTAACTAGCACACTAAGTTTGACAATAATGATGCCCACATTCTAGAGCACCCGGTGTGGGTCAGGTGATGTGCTATGCACTTTACATGTACACTGTCTGACGTCTCGTACAACCTCTAAGAGGTTCCGTTGCCACTTCACAGATGGAGACTGCCACTCAGAGTGCATTAGGAACTTGCCTGAGGCTGTATTTCCAGCTCGGGTGGATACTCTGCTTTTCTTACAGCCGAATTGCATCCAGGGCTAAAGGGTCATGGTGGGCAGTTGCTCCTGATGCTTTGCCAAGGACCTCATCATCCCTTCATCCCCTATTATCGTCCCCCGAAGCCAGTAGAATACTTAGTGTCTCTCTAGGCACATCTCTACTGCTCACTGCCGTTTATACTTTATATATGGAAGCACGGAGGTGTGGGTGGACAGAAGGACACGGCATGTGCGGGGAACATGGAGGGGTGGGAGGACAGAGGGATGCTTGGTGTGTGCAGGGAACACAGGGTGGGTGAGGTGGACAGAAGGACGCTGGGTGTGTGCAGGGAACATGGGGTGGGTGAACAGAAGGATGCTTGGAGGAATATGAGGTGGGTGGACAGGAGGAGACTCGGTATCTGTGGGGAATACAGCGGGGTGAAGTCAGTGAGCCGGAGGGCAGAAGGTCGGAGAGGTGGCCTGGGCGGCCTGCTTGCTTTATGCCCTTGCGGGCTCCCAGTAAAGGACTTGGATTTCCTCTGGAGAGTGGTGGAGGAAAACGCGGATGATCTGACACATCCTTTTTTTTTTTGAGTCGTAGTCTCACTCTGTCACCCAGACTGGAGTGCAGTGGCCGCTCCCGGCCACCGCAGCCTCGACCTGCTGGGCTCCGGCGATCCTTCCGCCTCAGCCTTCCAAGTAGCCGGAACTTTAGGCGCAGGTTACCACGCCCAGCTAATTTTTTGATTTACTGTGGAGATGAGGTCTCGCCAAGTTGCCCAGGCGGGTCTCAAACCCGCGGGCTCAGGCAATCCATTCACCTCAGCCTCCCAAAGGCGCGGGATTACAGGCTGAGCCACCGAGCCCGGCTGATCTGACACATCTGACAGGCTCCTTCTGGTCCTGCAGGGAAGAGCTGGCAGGGAGGCAGCAGGAGATGGGGCTGGCTCTGGGCGGAGTGCCACAGGGGAAGTGGGGAGACACCGCGCCATGCTGGGTGTGACACCAAAGCCCAGGGCCACCTGGCATGTCGGGAGCAGGGTGTGAGAGGAGGGACTACACATCAGTGTTTTGGCCTGAGCGGACGGAGAGACGGATGAGCCCTTGGTGGGTGGGGCTGAGGGATGGACACTGGAGATTTCGAAGGAAAGTCTGGCTCAGTTTGGGCATGGAGGGAGTGATGTGTCTGGTAGACATCCCAGGTCGAAGGACTGAATCAGGAACGGGAGACGTGAGCGTGGGTCTGAAAGGCAGAGACACACATCTGGGGTCTGCTGGTCGTATACATCTATTGAATGGCATGAGCCTGGGTGCCATCACCCAGGGAGTGGGGGTGGACACACGCCAAAGTAACATGCTGGGGGAACAAGCACAACACCTGACAGCAAAACCAGAGGCAGGGGCAATCAGGAGTGTTCCGTGTCCTGGAAGCCCAGCACAGAGTGTGTTTCTAGAGGGAGTGATTGACTGCACTCAGGTCCAAGTATGACAAAGCAAGCCAAGGATCCGGAACTGACCTTTGCCTTTCAGGGGGAGGTCACCGGAGCCCTTGAAAGGAGCAGGTTTCTACTGGAGGGGTGGGAATAAAGGTTGTGTAGAGTGAATTTAAGAGAGCGTACAGGAGGAATTGGTGATGTACACACAGCTTTCTGGAAGTTGTGCTTCAAAGGGAGCCGGGAAATCAGAAACTGAAAGGGAAAGTGAGGGCCAAGAAAGGTGGGCATGTCGGTGTGCCAGTGGCTGGCTGTATGCTGACTGAAATGACGCAGCAGAGGGCGAAAGCTGGTGGAAAGGGAAGAGCTGCTGGGGATGCTTTCGCTGGTCAGGAGTGGCTCAAGGCGTGGAAAGCCTGCCTCTGGAAGCGGCAGGGATGGCAGGGATGTCGGATCTGGAAGCAGAAGGCTGTGCACGTGGACAGTCAGAAGGTGGGCAGGTGAGGTGAGGAGAGTCTTTGAAAGTCCCTTCTGATAGCTTCTGTTTTCTCAAGGAAACTGGACACACGGTATCAGCAGAGAGTGAGAGGGAGGGAGCGTGGAGAGTGAGAAAGGTGTGAAACAGCTCAGGACAGAGAGGGCAAGTGATCTAAGCACGCTTAGCACAGCTGCCTGGTGGCACGAGGGCTCTGTGTGGTGGCGGGAGGAACTTTAGTTTGCCCTGTTAGCTTGGCTCCGTGTGCGCGCGTGTACGCGCACTTGTGTTTCCAGACCATGCATGGTTACCCAGGTACAAACCAGAATCGGTAAAGAGCTGGATCCACCCAGAGTGGGTTTGAGACAGAAGCAGCCCCGGAGGGAGTGGCAGTGAAACAGGGTCTATCTTGGAGAAACAGGGGCCTGAGTCTGGGGTTGGCAGGTAAAAGCAACAGTGTGGGCAGTGTGCGCCGTAATCTGATACATGAGGTTCAAAGCCAGGAGGAAGGAAGACCATCTGAAAACAAAACAAAAAGTTAGGAGAACTTCCCTGCTCCAGGTCAGTCTGAAGGGCCCTGGGGGATAGCTGCTGCCACCTTCTAAAAGCCACAGGAGATGTGCTTCCAGGGGAAGTCCGGTTGTGTTGGAGCAAACTGTCAAGCACACGTCCAGAGAATGGGCTGACTCATGGACAGTGAATTACAGAGGGGAGAAGGGAGCAGCACAGGAATGTGTAAGACTGCACGGATTGGAGCGAGGGTGTCCTAGATGTCCGGGGTTCTCAGATGCCTGCCACAGGCTAGAGAGAGGTCCAAGGGAACGCAGTCCCTGTGAGTTGACGGTGGATGGTGGTGCGAGCGCATGCTGGTGGCGAGGAGGGTGGCTTCTGCGGCTGCCTTTTCTTCTTGAAGGTGTGTTCTCAGAGTCTGCTTCGTCACATCACCACAAACGTATGATTATTATTCGCTAACAGGACTAATATGCCAGTTCTCTGGGTGGCGTGCATTTTGACAAGAGCCTTTCGGGGACAATGACACAACTTCCCGAGTATTGTGTGAAGTTCTAAAAGTGGGCAGTGTCATGGCGGTATTCTGGAAAGTTTGATTCTGGGCAAAGTGGTCAGAGCTCAGGTGAGTGCCAGGGTTTGACCAACTTTTTATGGAAGGCTGGACCTGAAAAGGCACACTCCTGTGCCCACCGGGAAGCTCTGGTGAGCTCAGCCGCAGGGGGAAGAGGATTAGAAACAGCAAGGGATGATGTTGGGGTGTGCCAGCTTAGGCCGTGCCACGCATTTGGGCTTCTTTTTTCTTATGTAACTCACAGGTGCCATCAGTGTTGGTTTGCTTACCTTGGGAGTCAGCAGCAATGACCAAACCCACACGCCCTTTTCCTCCCAGCTGTGTTCCTGTGACAAGTGGGAGGAACCCCGTGGTGGTGGCTGGGAAGCAGCCATTTCTCAGTTGCCCAGCAAGCTCAGCTTCACAGCTCTGGCAACAACATCATGCTGGGGCTGCCTCAGGCCCAGCTGGTAACGCGGGGATACAAGCGCCCAAGGGCGGGGCTTAGCTAGGCAAATGGCCTTTTCTGCCACCAACTGGTACCCACTGGCACTGAGGCTCTGGGTCAGCCCAGGGTCTTCTGCCCTAAGCAGACTAGCTCAGCGGTTCTTTGTCATGCTGTTAGGATGATGAATTTTGACAATGCCCAGGGGAAGGGAAACTGTGGTCCCTCGGGCCCATTGCCCTGGCTCAGAGGGGCTGCTCCTGCTTCCCAAGCTCATGGCTCACGGCTCATGGCTCATCACTCCAGGAGTGGGCCTCCCTGTCTTTTCAACTTGAGAAATAAATAAATAGATCCTTAAGGCTACAGACAGCTTTTGTGGATGTAGCCGAGAGTATTTTTGTCTTTAAAAGAAAAAATACCAGGTAGAAGGAGCTGTTCCCTGGCTCTAATGTGCTCTCTGTTGCTTCTGGATGCACCTCAGATGAGAACCAGGAGAGTAAATGAGAGCCCACAGTGGGCCCAAGGCCTCGTTTTACTTGTTTTTAAAATTATTTTTGTTTGAGTTGGGGTCTCAGTCTGTCACCCAGGCTGGAGTGCGGCGGCGTGATAACAACTTACAGTGGCCTCCACTTCCTGGGCTGAAGCATTCCTTCTGCTTCAGCGTCTCGAATAGCCAGAACTACAGGCATGCGCCACCACGCCCAGCTACCTTTTTTTTTACTTTTTTGTAGAGATGAGATCTCATTATGTTGCCCAGGCTGGTCTCGAGCTGCTCAAGCAGTCCTTATGCCTTAGCCTCCCAAAGTGCTGGGATTACAGGCATGAGTCACCACGCCCAGCTATATTTTGACAGTGTTATATGGCGCATCAAAACTGTATGCTGTTAGCAGCTATTTTAAGAAGCAGAACCCACTTTAGTGACATTGTGGTTACTGTCTTGAGGCTCCTCACATCTCCACGGCCTTCTGGGACTTGCTGGGGCTTTCCTTTCTCTGTGCCTCCTCATGGCTCATGTTCATGAAGTTCAGGATGTGAACTGGGGCTGAGAATGGGGACCTCACATCAGGTACTGTCGAACTTGATTTGACTAACACCTGAGCGTGGGAGTAGCAGTTTGTAGTCTTGACTCTCCCAGGAGGCTGCCATCTAGTCTGATCTTTTTAATTTATTGACAGTACCGAGGCGAGAGGATTGCCTGAGCCCATGGGTTCGAGACCAGCCTGAGCAACATGGTGAGACCTCGTCTCTACAATATATCAAACAATTAGCCAGTTGTGGTAGCGCGTGACTATAGTTCTGGCTACTTGGGAGGTTGAGGCAGAAGGGTCACCGGAGTCCAGCAGGTCGATGTTGCAGTGGCCGTGAGCATGCCACTGCACTCCAGCCTGGGTGACAGAGTGAGACTCTGACTCAAAAAATATATAGATACATAGACAGATAGACAGTATTTCTAGTTAACAGTAACTTATAGCATAACAAATAACAACAACAACAGGTATATAAAGATAGTCCCTAACTTACAGTGGTTCACTTACGATTTTTTAGCCTATGCGTTCACTGGGTATTTGATGTACTTTCGATTTATGATATTTTCAACCTATGATGGGTTTATTGGGACGTAATCACCAGAAGTCACAGAGCATCTGCACCCTGATAACTGAGGCAGCCAGTACAACCCTGTAAGTGGGGGACTTAAGTGGTGTGGTGTCCATAAGCTCACTGTGATTTAATCACATACACACTCAAGTGATTATAAAGGTCTACACAAGTTTTGTGGTTTTTTTTCTTTTCTGGCAGTCTTAGCTTTCTGTAAGTAAGGTTCATGGTTCCAAAATAAATTCACATTTGGGAAGGTTTACTTCAGAATCTCAGGAAACCGGACTACAGAATCCAGTATCAATTTTCTGAGGACTTAAAAAAAATCATACTTAATGCAGAGTTATCAAACAGTTGTTGCCAAGTACAACATTTTCGAAAACTATGGGGTCGAAAGCATTAAAGTCCATCATACTCCAAGTCCAAAGCATCATTGCCTATAAGTGGACAGCAGAGCTCATTTCCTTACTGCCTTTGCCTTCCAACTTCTAGGATGTCTGTCAAAATACCTCTCAATATACATGTGGTCCCCAAGGCTCACAGATATTTCCTTTTTTTTTTTTTTTTTTTTGAGTTGGAGTCTCACTGTCGCCCAGACTGGAGTGCAGTGGCCGCTCCCGGCCCCCGCAGCCTCGACCTACTGGGCTCCGGCGATCCTTCCGCCTCAGCCTTCCGAGTAGCCAGAATTACAGGCATGCGCTACCACGCCCGGCTGATTTTTTGATTTATTGTAGAGATGAGCTCTTGCCGCCCAGGTGGGTCTCAAACCCGTGGGCTCAGGCAATCCACTCACCTCAGCCTCCCAAAGGCGCGGGATTACAGGCTGAGCCACCGAGCCCGGCTTATATTTCTTTACTAGTAAAACCCCTCAAAGAACAGACTAAAAGTTTCATCTATTTTTTCTTACCTTTAGTTTTCTTTTTTCCATCTCGTAGATGTTCTGCACCTTTCTAGCTGTGGACTGGGGCGCTCCCCTCACTATGGCCAGCAGAAGACTCGCAGTGGAGAACCATCTACATTCAAAGCCTTTTTATAGAAGCCAAAGCAAATGTGACAGTCCACGTCACAGCTTCAGTACCAATATGCCTTTTTCTCAACAAACACCCGCGCTACTTCGAGTTTCACATCGTATGACTCCATCAGGAATGAAAAGTCTGATTTCTGATCGGTTGAAATGAGACCTGACCTTCCTCTTTTGGTCAGAAGTCAAAATCACAAAGTTCTGGAATGTTAACATGTGTTGGGTCAAGTGGACAATGTGATTCTAGAACTCAAATAGCTGCTTCAGCACTGAAGCCAGTAACTGTTCTCCCTGGAAAGACGATCAAACTTTTCCCAACTAAGCCCTCCATTGTAATAGCTTATTGAGCTAGTATGTAAGCTGCTTTTATCCTGTTACTTCTCTAGTGTTCCTGGTGACTAGGGCGTTATTGAGTTTTCAAATGTGTGATGCATAAATAAAGGAGCGAAAACATTTAAGGAATATTATGTTTATTGAAGGCACAATAGTTCAGCTCTTCCTGACCCTCCTGAGTTATGACTCTGAAGAATGGAGTACTTTTTCAACACTGTCAATTATGGAAGGCATAGGTGGGGGGGGATGTTGGGGAAGGGCGCATTATGAGACAAACACTATTAACAGTACATGCATATTGACAAACCCTAGCATAAGTTAATTTCACTCCGGCTGCTTCTGATTCCCCTTCTGCCTCTTCACCTGCTTGCACAACATGGGGAAGGGAACGCACTTCTTTGCCGAGGAGGATGGAGTAAGGTCATCATTTCTTCCTGCTGTGACTCATCACTCATTAGGTCAATTAACGTGTAAACATCCAAACTATGTGATAGCTAAAAAGGAGTCCGTGTTTAAGACAAAGTAGACAAGCACTGAACACGTAAGATGAACTGGAGATCTCCATCGACAGCATGTTCTCGTTTGGGGAGGTTTTATGGAATAACCCGGTACCATGCGTCTGCTACCTGAGAAAGCTTGCCAGTGAAAATATTGACTAAAACATCAAATATCTGGATTGGAGGTGAAGGAAGGGCACAGGCTGCAGGCTGCGGTCATTCTGTGTCAACACAGCCGCCACCACTGGTGCCCTGCCATGAGGGCTTTGGGCTTTCTCAATTGCCAGTGATCTAAATGGCAGTTCCTGGACCTGGGGTACCATCAAAATAACATAACATGCCCTATGACCCTTTTTAACGGAGAAAGTGACTTTGCAGTTTTGAGTGGAGAACTCAGTTCTTAAAAAGGATGTCTATGGTACCAAAAAAGAGCGTTACTAGCGGGAGCTCTCCACTTCAGAGTCAGGGGTTTGTGCCACGTTTCCCGCATGCCTCCCCTTGACAGGCTTGCTGAGGTCAGACATGGATACATTGTCACCAGTTCCTGAGGTGATCCTGATCTCTCTCATGCCATGTTTTTTTCTATCTTAATATGCTGAGGGGAGGCATCAGAAGTGCTCTCACCTGAGGAAGACGCCCTTAACTCTCTTCTAATTTACGCCATTTCAGTTTTTAAAAAGGAAAATTCTAAATTAAATCTCAAACTTGTGAGAAGGCTTCATTCAGATCACATATTTGGCAGGTTGCACAACAGAAACTTAATAAATATTTTATTTGGATAACGCTTTGGAATACTCGTTAACAAATGATAGCTTAAAATTTCAGTGATAGAATTACCATTTGAGGATTGAGGCATAAAAAATTTCTCTTTTCCCTCAAACATAGATTCCATTTTTCTAGTACTTTTTTGACATCATGAAGAGACTTTCTCGGGGGCAGCATTTCCTGGCCTTGTACTTTTATTCTGAATAATATGGTTTTCTCCCCTGAAGTTTCCATATAGAATTTGTGAGGCTTATGTGTTTCAGACCTACAGTTTCTTCCATAATCTTATATATTTTATCTCCTATAACAGTATTGAGAAAAGCAATACAAATAGGAGAAAAATATTTTGGTGCAGTCATAACTAATGAGATTCCTGGAGGCGGACTGAAATCATTCAATTTTCTAGACACTCAGAATTTTCTTCAACTTTTTCATCTTCTATGGACAGAAATTTCTGTTGAAGAAAGATCATTATTTTCCACCAAAGACCATCTTAAACTACAATGCTTTAGAACTTTTGTATTATGCTCCTTAATAGACCAAATAATGTATTTTCACCTTCCCTCACTTTGCTTGAAATAAATTTTTACTTTAATTTTTTCTTCTTTAGAAAAAGAAACAGAATACACTTCATTTTTATATAGAATAAATTTTGTTTTTATTCTAGACACGGATCAAAAATAAAAGTTTTTCTGTACATATGACATATGGTGCAAATGGAAGGCTTTTAAATACCATGGATAGACATGCTGGAAACAAAGGGAGATGAATGATGGGTTAGGGTGGCCGTCCCGGAACTGCAGGAGGGGGTCGCCTAGTAAAAACAAAACAAAGCAAAACGAAATAACAAAAAGAAAACACAGATGCAGAGGAAGAAAACAATGTTTAAATTATAAAACAAATTCAAATCATAGCATGCAAAAATATCTCACAAAAGTCAAATTCAAATCAGACAAATCATGCAGACATGCAGGGGAAATGAAAGGACGCCACATGGCCAAGATAGATTCCAGAACTTTTCCTGGCTACCAGCAGCGTGCTAGGTCTGAGCCTTGGAGGCCACTCAAAATCTTAACTATTTTATACCATGGGATGAGAAATCCATGCACTCTTATCCAGGAGAACTGGGAATAGTCCCAGAGCCAAACACATTTCTAACTTGAGTATCTGAGTCCCGTTCTTGATTCTGTGACACTTGATTATTTCCAAAGATTTCAATGAATGCTGTGCCATCTCCATGGGGGGAGGGGAGTTATAGAAATCTGATGGGTGAATTTGTTTTTTACTTTTTTATTTTTTATTTATTTTTATTTTTTTGGAATTTGTTTTTTTAAGTGAGGTAAATTAGAATGTGTCAAGAGATCAACTGAGCAATACAATCACAATGCAGAAGATGTCAGATGTCAATCTCAGAGAAGAGGTTTTGTGAGTAAGAATCTGCTCCAGGCAAACTGTCCTGATATATCACAGCCTAGAGGAATAGGAGGCTGGGTCTGCTCCACCGTAACCCCAGAATTCTGCAGGATTTCCCTCTGCTAAGAAGCAGCTGCAGCCGCTCACTGAGCACGGTGGCTCAGCCTGTAATCCCGCGCCTTTGGGAGGCTGAGGTGAGTGGATTGCCTGAGCCCGCAGGTTCGAGACCCACCTGGGCAACTTGGCGAGACCTTATCCTACAATAAATAAAAAATCAGCTGGGCGTGGTAGTGCGCGCCTGTAATTCCGGCTACTCGGAAGGCTGAGGCGGAAGGATCTCCGGAGCCCAGCAGGTCGAGGCTGCGGTGGCCGGGAGCGGCCGCTGCACTCCAGTCTGGGCGACTGAGTGAGACTCCAACTCAAAAAAAAAAGAAGCAGCTGCAACGAAAATTCTGATTTATTCTGATATGGGCCCAGGGTAAATGGAATCTTGTCTGCTGGGTCCTTCTCCATTTCCCTAGCCTGGTTTGCACCTCGTCAGGCCCACAGATTGCAAAATGAGAGTCCAGACTGTACTCCATCTTGACACCAGCTTCTCATGTTTGCCAGGAAGATGATCAGCAACTAGAGAAGACAGTCAATGCTCCATTGCAGTGAACAGCTTTGGAAACAGGAGTCCAGCAGGCTACATGAGCTTTCCCACCGGTTTCCTGCAGAAATCTACGCTTCAGATTCCCCTTTACAACCCAATCGGTACTGAACTCAACACTGCAACCAGCCATGGCACTGTAGGGTTATCTCAACACCCTGTGATCATGGCTACTCATCCAGGAGCTCAACATTCTCACTTGCATCTTATGCTATAACATTTCAGTGAGTGGAGCAAAGAAGTCTAAAAAAAACCCCCAAAATACAAGAGCCTTTTAATCTTCTACAAGATGTTCATGGAGCCAAACTGACTAGGCTATTTCTGAGCAGTGGTAAAAAATGATCTTACCTTCCCCAAAGTCCAAGATCAATTTGTCTCTAGTCCAATTTAAGCTGGCTGCCCTAGGGAGGCCTCCCATCCATTCAAATGATGAAGAACTTGTTATTGGTGCTTAAGCTTTCAACTGGGGGGGGGGGCACCAACCTCAGCTCTAGAGATCCAGGTAATGGGTATCCCTGGTGTTTTCACGAAGAAAGTGTAATTAAATTTCTGTCAGGGTTCAAGAGATTTATCACCTGCCCGGCAAACAGAAACTCTTTTTGACTTCTGAAGGGGTTTTAGAACACTTTAATTACCTCAGCAGGGTAGGGAGGTGAGCCATTAAACTGAACAGCAAGTCCACAGTGCTAAAGGGACATTCTGTTAGCATATGCCAAAACGCTTTCCTGTCTGAGCTAGTTTCGTGTTCTAATCCAGAAACAGGATCAGAAACTTTATGTCTTGGAATATATTTCACTGACAGCTAGAATGTTTGCTCGAAACATCAGAGTGACATTTACCCCCTCAGATAGCGCCTTTCTCTTCCTCTTCACTTTCCTGTTTCTAACTTTCCTCTCACTGCAAAGAGGCCTGATTGATGATGACACCGTGTAGCGGGGCAGAGTTAGTTCTACTGCAGATGTGGGCGGTTTGGGCTTTTGCTATTTCTTTTTCAGAATTTTCTATGTGACTTACGCAATATCTGTGCTTTTTATGTGTAGAGCTACAAAGGGACTCCTACCGCTGAGGTGACACGAAAGTCTGAGTACTGACTGGAATGCTGAGGTGCTAACACATTTTAAAGCTCAACGTGCCAGTATTCACCACACAAGCAAATCTGCTGAAGCAAGATGATGATTTCAGGTTGTTTTTCTTAAAGTTTTCTGAAAAATAACTTCACAGCAGAATTATTTGGCCAAAACAGTCTGATGAGGAGATTGGAAAAACTATATATGCAACATGGGCAGAATTCCTGTATCCAAGTCCCAGGTATTAGTAAGAATGATACATTGCCAACACTCTCTTGGCCCTACTCAGTGCTGCAGTTTGGTCTTATAGAAACGTTGCTCTGGCCCCTGGGAAGGTCTTCCTCACAGCTTTTTTCTTTTCTGCTAAAATCTCACAAAACATTCTCTGCCCATCACATAGGTGACAACGTCTAAGAGCAATGGGTGAGCCTGAAGGTTTTGGAAAGGAAGGACAGACAGGCAACAGGAATAGGTATTCTCCGCTGATCTTTCATTTTAAATCCGTCGGGATCCTTTCCCTCACAACAATCTCAAGAGAGTAGTGTGATTACTTTAAAGAAGTTCTTGTTTGAAGTGTCAGAGAGAACAGGTAAGGTAGAAAATGACCTAAGTCCTATACAAGTCTCATTATGACTCCTTGCGTGGATGTCTCAGACCTACTCAGGCCTCCTGTTCCTGTGAGTTCTTCCTCTTGGGACTCAGACACTCCTGTGATGAACCACCGGAGCTCCAGGTGCATTGTCCAAAGTCTGGAGCTCTTGTTGCTCTGACATTTGACTTTGTCATACACCTTTTTGTTAGTGACAGTCTGTACTGGGATAAACATACTCAATGGCTTTTCCTCTGGCTTAGGTCACTGAAGCAGAGTTTTCTAAGGCATGCACTTCAGAAAACTAGTTATGTGAGATACCCTGTGGTCAAATAAGTCAGAGAAACATGTAGATACTACCCCTCTCTCAGAGATTCACAATGCAATCTGATTTTAAAGCTTCTGTAAAGTCTTTCAGTGAAGAAACATTTAATATTCAGTCATTTCGCAAGCAGATTTGACCAATAAATCCTTTGTGTATGAGTGTGTAAACTGATTGTGTTCTCATGAAATACACTTTGGAGCCAGGCTCGGTGGCTCAGGCTGTAATCCCACGCTTTGGGAGGCTGAGGTGAGTGGATTGCCTGAGCCCACAGTTCGAGGCCCACCTGGCAACTTGGCAAGACCTCATCTCTACAATAAATCAAAAAATTAGCCGAGCGTGGTAGCGTGCGCCTGAAGTTCCAGCTACTTGGAAGGCTAAGGCGGAAGGATCGCCAGAGCCCAGCAGGTCAAGGCTGCAGTGGCTGGGAGCGGCCACTGCACTCCAGTCTGGGTGACAGAGTGAGACTCTAACTCAAAAAAAAAAAAGAAATACACTTTGGGAACATTTTGAATTAAGGTTGTAGTTTTAGCCAGTATCTCCTGTAAGCATTATGATTATTAGGCTGTCATAGTGTGAAAGAACACCAGTAAAGGGCCTGAAAAGTGGCAATGCCAGGTGCATGTCAAAGAGCTTGAAAGTAGAGAATGAGGGTAATCTAACCAAAACATCAGATATATTTCTCAGTATGAAATTTATAGGTTCCAGCAGGAAAACAAAAATCATGAAAAAACAAATTAAGCAGATATTTACACTAATGCCAGAACTATTTAAAAAATAAAAATGGAAATTTGCCAAATAGTTACAATTAGATCTTTTGTTTTAGGTACTTTTCCTTAGAAATTATTCTGAATATATTATTAACAGACTTAGGAATCATGCAGTTAAAACAAAACAAACAGGTAAATAAAACACAAGTGCACAGCATAATTCTCATTCAGAATCTCTCGTCCAGTAAGAAGCTTCCTTTGAAGGCCTAGATGCTTCACACTTGGAGAATGTGTAGATATGAGAAAGAAATTACAACAGGAAAGGCTGAATCAACATGGCAGTCTGCCCAATCATCCTTGCACAATGAGCACGTCTTGATCACAGAGGGAAAACAAGTCACCATTTCTCTCCCTTTGTGCCCTTCTTGTCCACCGTGGTAGGAGGGCATAATCTAGGACATATATTAATGAGGCCCCTATTGTCAAGACTCTTGCAAAGGACAGTCTTTCTCTGTTCTCTGGAAACTTAGGACAAGCGTGTGTGTAACGAATGAACATGCTTACATTGTCTTAACACCGGGGAAACGGAGCGGGGTAAATTCTCCCTTCTATGCTCAATGAGCAAATGGTGGAGGCCAGCTGTCGGGTAAGGGGCTCAGTTATGTATTGTGAGAAACTCCCACTGTGGACCTCACTTTTGGGCAGAGAATCTTTCTTCCTTCTACTTCCCAGGACTCTTCATGAATACTTCCTTTTTAAAAGTATCAAAATGGTGTGGTGCATGATGGCAAGTGCCTTCAACTGTCTAAGGTTTGTGTCCTTCTTCCATCTATTCCAATATTGACTTTAAGTCAGGAGTAAAATGTTTCCTACTCTCTTACCCTTGATTTGTCCTGTTTGCTTCCTTTAAAAATCTCATCTTTCTCCAAAATTAATGACAGAAATGTCAAATGGCCATCATTCTTCACTTTGGTTACCCTGGACCAATTCAATCAAAGAACTATAAATATTTAGAAGTCCCAGATATTACTGAAGTGCATAAACATGACTCAAATATATACAAGAATGAAGAAGGGAGGGTCCTTCAAATGTTACAGTTTATTTCAGGTTCAGAAATACAGTTTCACATTTTCACAATAGGTACATGTGACCTTCAAGAATGATACAGGCTTTAGGAATTTGCCTCATAAAGTCCATTCACAGAGTCCATATATCAGCATTAAGAAATCCTGAACATGCCAAGAAAACCATGGAAAGTATTCTGGCTCACATTAATTAAGGAATCAACAGAGAAGACAAGATTTTGCTGTTGTATACTCCTTCTTCATTAAACAAAAAAAGAAGAAAAGAAAAAGAGAAATTTGACTCCAAAAAAGGGAGAGAAAGAAACAGACAAGCTAGCAAAACAAAACTGTGCATGTGATCCACGACACAGATCAAGTAATGGTGGTGGAAGCTCCTGGTCAGAGGGAGAGTTTTTTAACAAATTGGCAGCAGACAATGCAAGAGGTTAGATAGAGTAATTTTGTCACAATTTAAAAACATTACATAAAGAACAAACTTTAAAGAATCCAAGAGTGAAAACTGAAAAAAATGACTGCCTTGAGATGAGCCATGTGTGAAACCCTCAAGCAGAGAGGTGAGAGGTCTCGCCAGGATACCAGTATGAGTAAGTCTTCAGCCAACAGGAGATTCCCTCGAGTTTCCTCTCTCATGCCCTCACATACACACATTCTCTCATAGATATATGTATGAGTATACACATACACATACACAAATTGCAATGTGTATACTATGTATACCTCAAAAATATTCTCAAAGTTTCAACACAGAGCACCACATAATTTTAAGCATACCAACTAGACAGGATGAATGAGATTATCTAGAAGACACATTTGAGTTTTTTGGGGGTTTTTTGTTTTTTTTTTTAAGAGAGGAATGAGTGATCTGGTAAACGAACAACTGTTTGTCCAAAATCATCTAGCTTCATCCACTTTAAACTCTGAGCTCACAGCTAGTCGTCTTCTAGGTTAAATGACACAAAACTCATGGCTTTAGTTGCACACGCTATCTTACCTCATTGAGTTCAAGAGTTCAGAGACCTACTATCAAGGTTTTATTCTTCATTCTAAGGACATTCTTGTCACTTTCACATAATTATACTATTTGCCAAATGGAAAATGTTTACTTAAAAAAGCTGATGACCTGCCTTCAAGGTACTAAATAACTAATTTACTCCGAAAAATCCACTGCTGCTATTATATTGCCGTATCCCTCTATTTTGTTCACATTTGCCATGTTAAAAAAAAATGACTATGTAGATCAACTCAGCTTTCTAAAATTCAGCTCACTTAGCAATCCAAAAATAACATAATTTGAACTAGAGATCATAAAAGTAAGTCTCTAGATCTTTCACTTTTGAAACAATACTGTCAAAGAAGATTCCCTCTTAAATAGCAGTGCTGCGGATTTACATACAAATGTTTTTGGACATTACCATATGAGCTTTGTGCCTCTCAGAATGACCACAATCTGGAGTTAGAAAATTTTGTATACCTCATGTATGTTATGAGACAGGAATCACTGTTATCACATGTTATAGTAGATTATCCAAAGCTCTCTCTTGTATCAGCACACTTTAAAAAATATATTGATACTCCACATATACTACGCACATGTATACATAGGCATTTACACCCAAACATATACATATATATATACAATGCACATACACTCACACTCATGCTTGTGGCATGTTAACAAGTGCTTTTAAATCTACCTACTCAAAAGGACACAAAATATATGCACCTACAGAAACAAGTTTACTATGTATATACTGTATACACAGAGACACATGCATAGAAAATGTGTTGTACATAGAAAACATCAACATTTATCACATACTGGTATTAGGTCCCATTTCATATTTGAGAATTATGGCTACCATCTATACTAAAAGGTCACCAAATTAATCTACGTGACTACTTTTTAATACTAAGTTCAGAAGGCTTACAGTTATATCACAGGAACTGGTTTCATTATAACATTTTGGGATAGAATGAGTTTGTATCTGAACAAATAGGAAACTTGATAATAAACAGAACCTACTGCTCTTCTAGGTTATAGAACATAGCTAAAAGCAATATTCAGAAGAGTAACCTTGATTGATGATTTTTAGAAATGCAGTATACCTGTTCTAAAGCAATACTATTTCAATAATCCATCATTGAGTAAATGTTATTCCAATTAGCCAATATGCATGCAAGATTTAGCATGTGACAATAAACAGATTTACCTATCAAATAAACATATATAGTTTATTTTTCCAAATCCTAAAAATACTGCATTTTAAAATTATGATAGCGCTACATCTATTGTGTTGACAACATCAGAGCAATCAGTTAAGAGGAAGTTACACAAAAGATTAGAAGTGGTATGGGAAAAGTCAGAAAGCTCATGAAGCCACATTCCCATCTGAAGGCCTGATGCACACGCTGCACCTCACACCCTAGAACTTCAGACTTCATTCACACTGGCGTCTCCTTGTAGTAGGATACAAAACCTTTGGGAAGTGGGACTCACACTAGTAACATACCTAGTACTGCAGCAAACTGAAAATATTCTCCAATGTGACTGCTGAAATTCCATGATAGGCTGGGTCCTATTAAAGATAACTTAGGAGGAAAAAATAAAAATGTACCCACAAAGGGAGATGACTGGGACAGTGCAACTGTGAGACTACAATCTGAAAGCAAAAGGCAAAGATGACAAATGCCACTGTTTATCACCGCCTAAGATCTGTAGAAAGAAACTTGGGAAAAACCCTCCAATATTACTGACATGGTTTGTGCTGACCTAAGAACACACCAGTGGTTATCTACAATATTTTCTTTTAACAGAAGGAAATTTTTGAAATACAGCAAAATGTGAAACCACATTTAGCACAAAGCCAAACTCTGAAGTATATAATCCATTAGCTGCCGATTTTAGAGAATTCGAAGGAAGAAGCAAAGGGAATCCTAAAAAGAGGACATTCTATGAAATATTTCACTGCGAATTTTTGTTTTACTATGGATATTTAAAGGTTTTCCATTTAGCTATTTTTAAAATACAGTATATATCCAGCACATTGGTTCCATTCACAGAGTTACATTTTTTTTCCCAATGAAAAGAAGATAAAAGAGGACTTAGGATGGTGATTAAAATAAAAAAAAAAACACAATTATTTATAACTTTAAAAGTTGAAGTGCCATTTTTGTAAATCTTGTATTCTCTGACTTTTGGAGGGAGGCTAGCTGTAAGCCTTTAGAGTAAGTTCAACACAATGTCATGCAACAAGGCAAGTTCTCTTTTTAATAATGGTTAAATGCTTTTACTTGATACTTTATGGGTGTCTGCTCTGGGTATAAACGACACAGGAAATTAAAGTTAAGTTAACATACAAATCATGTATGCTACTTTCAAAGGGAGACCTTTCCACTGGTGAAACCTGATTTACTTCTGTAGAATATGAAATGGTGTCATGGGACACCCCTGCTCAGTGGATCCTAGCTCTGCTATCTGGGAACAGTTAGCAGACAAAATTCCAGTTGGCTTCTGGTTGTTTCCTACATGTGAATCATCTGGTCCTAGACAGTCCAAATATTTTCCTCAAGACTGAACTACTAACTTCTGGGCTAAACTGCTCTGATAAATTCTGTTTTAGACCCCAATGTTTCAATACCATCTTCTGGAGTGAGCCGACAGGGCCTCTGAAGCAGTACAACTGTCAAGGTGTAAGCTCTGTCCTCACCACGGCATCCTCTGTGGGCTTTTCATTTCAGGTACCATGCTTTAAATGAAATTATCCCAGAATAAGTCTCAAGATTTACTAAGAAAGCCTAGAATGGACAAGAAGTTACATTAAGCCTGTTTTAAAGATAGGATAAATTCATATACAAGGAACTTACAAATTAGCATGGAAAGAAATTTTTTTTCACCAAAATAATAATTAAAAAACTGGAGTCAGTATCAAAGTGCAGTTAGCTATGCCAAAAACGAGGTCAGTTAGAAAAATTAAACATTTTCCATGTAAGTCTTCCAAGTAACCTACCAGAAGGTGAATATATAAGTAAATTAAAAAATTATATTTTCCGGACACTTCTAGAGGTGTGATATTTTGCTTCTTCCTTGAACTCTGAAACTAACTACTCAAACTTATGAACCTATTAACAAAAGCTTTGATTCATTATTGCATATGCTTCTAGCATGAAGCAAATCACGATGGCATGAGGAGAAGCTCTCTAGAGCAAACAATGCAGACTTTTCCTTTGCAGACTACCTTGTGCTTCTGGAAAAGTTTTATTCTTAAGGAATCCTAATTTTTTTTTTAAAGCACTTCCTAGCAGTCTTATGAAACAAACAGGAAGGAAAGAGGAGCTAAATATGTAATTCTGGGGTAGGTGGTAGCATTAATAACAGACAACAGAATTACTGTCATCCTAAACAGAACATGGGAAAAGAAGTAAGTATGGCTTAGGTCTAAGCCCACTAGCTCATACCTGTTAAGAATTGAATTTAGTGAGCTACCTGATAGATAGCCTGGAAAACTTGTCCAAAGTAATCTCAAATATATGCCAGGGTAGGCAAATGGTCTCCGAATCAGAGCTGCTATGCAAACCTCCTTCAGTCAGTATGACATAAAGCCTCCATGCATCAGTAATTTTCAAGAGTCAAACCCCAAAGGTTTGCCATACCTTGAGCAATGAAGATAAGTGATGACTGCATTAGTAAAACTGGTTACTTGCCTACTGATGTCCACACATGCGACTACTCATGGTTTACTGCAACGGTTATCAAATATGTTGCGTTCACGTAATTCATTAGTGGTTAATAGCCATGCCAGACACTTCATTTAGTCTAACAGGGAGGATTCTAGTGGACGGATTATAGTGGGACGAGTTGGTGATGGGGGTGGTCTCCGGCTAGAAAGAGAGAAAGAGAAAGGTAAAGAAACAAGTAGAATATCTGGAGAACGCAGTTCCAAGGACACAGATCAACAGCCATCACATATGCCCAGGTACACGCAGGTGGCAGGTGTGGCTGCCACCTGCAACTGTGTCCACATTGTCACCTTCCACTTATCCCACAGTGTTTAATGAAATTAGGTATTGCTTTCATATGCAGATCTTTCTTGAAACTGAAGTCATCCCTACCAACATTAATAAAAATATGGAAGTATGTGACAGCCATCTGAAACCCAGTATCTCAGCCAATTTAGTATAGTTCTTTTTTTTTTTGAGTTGGAATCTCACTCTGTCACCCAGACTGGAGTGCAGTGGCCACTCCCAGCCACCGCAGCCTCAACCTGCTGGGCTCCGGCGATCCTTCTGCCTCAGCCTTCCAAGTAGCTGGAACTATAGGCGCACACTACCACGCCCGGCTCATTTTGATTTATTGTAGAGATGAGGTCTCGCCAAGTTGCCTGGACGGGTCTCAAACCTGCGAGCTCAGGCAATCCACTCACCTCAGTCTCCAAAGGTGCAGGATTACAGACTGAGTCACCGAGCCCGGCCAGTACAGTTCTTATGCAGAATGAATTAGCTGTGTTATGCCTATTCCAGGAACTAATAAGGTATATTAAGTCTTAGACAATGATATTTTTGCATTTTTTCCTCTTTATATAATTTTTTTCCTCCTTGCATTTAGCAGTAGCCTTCTCCAATTTTTCTACATTTGACTTCTAATGTGTGGAGCCCTAGAAAATCAGAAATCCAAAGCTTTTTGAGTTCTCTGCAGTAAGTGCAAATAGGCTCAGTGTGAGTGCCTAAGTAAACTGCACAAGTCCTAGTTCCTATTTTTGGTCCTAAAGATTACGTATTAGTAATAGTAGTATTGCTCACTTCCTAGTTGGTCATGTTTCTGATAGCTGAGTTCAATGAATAAACATTGTTCAGATTATACAATATTGCTGTACTTGACAGTCTCAACATTACTAAGTAATATTATTGATTCCCTGAGTGCCTACCTTTATTTTCTAAATGCATTAGTAAGTTTTTGTGTGTGTGTGTATGTGTACTCGACTTCATATGTAGTACCTTACGTAGTTATCTTATACACACTCAAATTTGACAAGTTCTACAAATTGAAGTCTTTCTTTTTATAAAACTCTCCAGCTGATATTTTCAGGACTCCTTCTGGAATTATGGTTATGTCATGGAATTGTCTTCTGAATTGGAGACACTAAATTATCAAATTAAATTTCCTTCCTTAGGTATCAAGAAGCTAGCAATATTGAAAGCAATTAATGTTAAAAAAATTACAAAGTTATAAAATAAAATTAGATTATCAAGAAAAAAATAAAAGCAGAAGAGATATTGTTGATTAATGATGAAAATACTGACCACTTAGGCACAAACTCATAGACATTAGCAAAGTTCCTTTTTCCCCTCCGCACCTGAAAAATGCCTAAGAGGCTTTGGAGGAAAGCTCTCCTTCAAAGGTGCATCCCAACTGAATGCATGCACTAGCCTCATTACTAAGCAGATACTCCATTTTAAAAGGGCAACTATAGCTATTTAGAGACAAAGTAACAAAACTAAATCAACCAATACTAGTTTAATTTGAGTAAACAAATTATTTTCCTGCAGAAAAGCTATGGTGACCACCTGAAATATTTTGATGATTCTCCACTGGGAACAATTCTCCCATAATTTTCTTTTTATTTATGATCATGCAAAAACACCTGTCTTTTTACTAGTAATCTAGAAAATGGCCATATTACTTATATCTTGTATCTTAAACCTGAATAATTTTCTCCTTTAATGGGTTTCTGGAGGCCACCAGTCACACCACCAGACTTATTCCACAGTGTTTTGCATGGTGTCACATGCAGTTATGTCCTCAATATTCTTTAGTTCACCTTCTGGAGCTGCCATTCATTCTTCAAGGCTCACCTTGGGGAAGCTTTCTCTGACCTCCCTTCCTCCATCCTGGTACAGTCGAATCTATAGCATCCCAACATATCTCTGTTACTAGCCATACAGTGAATTCTAATTAGATTTGTGTTTACTTTCACTGCTTGTCATTTAGTCACCATATGTTTGACAACTGAATAAATGGAAGTTCCTTCTAGAAGCAAGAAACAACTGATAAATGCCTGTGATAGTCATTGGTTTCATAAATATATCATGATCAAAGCAAAAACATAGCTAAAGTGACCAGGATTGAGACCCTTGGAGACTCTACCTGTAAAGTATTTGACTGCTTAAATATTTAGTAGGTACTTGGAGGAAATATCAAATGACAGGTCCCCAGGGAGTCTGACAAATAGTCATGTAACCTGTGGAAATGTATTCTCAGCAATCAACCATTTATAGTTGGAGGGGGAGGGAGCTGGCCAGAAGTTGGACTTTAAGAAGGGTCTAACAGAGGGTTCACTCATGTAACTAATTATGGGACTTATCTGAAAAAAGTGGATCTTAGACTACAAGTTCAGTGAGAAGCAGGATACAGCATGTCATGGTAGACTGGAAATCGTCTTACACATATGACATAGCTTGGACCAAGGCTTGTAGTCAAGAGAGGTAGGAACGCAAGCGGAATTCTCTTCTGCTTCTTTGTTCTTGACCTCAGTGTCATTCCTCAGTCCTTCCTGATCATCCTATAGTCTCCCTCTCCTTCATCCATCACTTCATGTTGTGCATTTCATAACACTTAATCTTGTTTGTGATTATGTATTTATTTACTAATTGCATAACTGGGTGGTAAATGATGGAGAGAATAAAAAATAACACTTCCACCACATCCCCTCAAAATAAGTATGACATCTTTGAAATATGCCTAGTTTCAGCTAAAGGAACCCATATATGTACTTACTTAGTAATTAAAGATTCTAAAGAGCTCCCCACTAAACCTCGTGGAGGAAATGTGCATTGTCTCGTTTCTAAATCAAACAACAAAAATCTGTATATAAAACTCTACTAGAAAGTAATTCCAGGGGGACATTAAGTTGTTTTGTGAACTTTCTTCATGAGCAATGCTAAGATGTTGCCAGCTTCAATACCAGAAACATTCAAGGTTTGCTGTTGAAGTTCATCTCATTGGTCTTCTTCCTAACCATACAAAGCATTCTTCCTAACCATACAAAGCACTTCCAAAGACATTCGCCTCACAAGACTGTTTTGGGCAAAGCAAAGTTACTTGTTTTGTACCAACTTTTCCTCAGATACCCTGAGGTGGGCTTCATTAAGTAATGTGTTATACTGAAACCAAGTATCTTGTGTTACTTAGTGTTTATTGAAACACTGTATTTTATGTGGCAGTTTATGGTTATGATGTAAGAGTCATGTTTCTGCTTCCAAATCAAAGGGAGAGATGTAATATTTAAGTTGTATTTGCAGCTGCAGGGATGGACCATTTATCGTTTTGTACAATGACAAATTTTGTAAGCAAGTCAGATGCTCATGCAGGGTATGTGGCATTTGGGGGAGAAACTGGCATCACTGATAAGAGAGAAGCAAGCATCACTTGTTTTGTTTCATTTTATGGTCATATGAGAATAGGAGGATGAAAGTTTCATCTGCTCTCTTTTGGGTGAGCTGGTCTTGAGTGTTCATGACATGTGGGCAATCTTAACAGGGGTCAGGAGAGGCTTCGACACAGCCAACTTCTGTGGTGGGGCCGCAAGCGTGGTGGGTGTGGAAACTGCCTTTCCTCTGGCTTGTTGCTTACAGGTAGCATAACACCGATTTCTCAGATGGCTTGGTCCTTCCCCCTCTCGCCTTTATTTCTCCTTAGAATGGGAAGTGGGAATTCTTTGACCAGGCAAGTGTGAGACAGACTGGGCCTGTGCAGCTCTGACTCCTTCCTTTCTGTGTTTACACCCAGATCTCAAGACTCCCAGTCAAGAATTCTTTCTGCTGGGCAGTTACATTGACAGGCAATAGTTTTCAAACTGGACCTTTCCTCAAAATCCCCTGGAGGGCTTATTAAAACCCAGGTTGCTGGGTGTCACCCGGAGTGTCTATGGGGTGGGACGTCATGTCCCAGATGATGCCGATGCCGCTGGTCCTGGGACTGTGCTTTGAGAACTACTGTCCTAAAGCATAATATGTGTTTTTTGCCTTGTTTCATCAGCATTCAATTCGTTTGCCAGATAGAGTAAAACAAAAAGAATAAGTTCTAGAAAAATCTTAAGAAGAATGAAGAAATTGGTCAAAGCAGATTTACCTTATGTTTTAAAGACCAAGATACTGTACTATAGTAGCTTTCTTGTTAGTCATTACCAGCAGAATATCTTGCTTAGGGAAGCGTATTTGCTTACGAAAATGGTGTAGAAGGTAAGCATCACTAAATGTGCATTCCAATCCTCAACTTTAGAGAGGGTATGATTGAAGTCTAACCTAATTTGTTAGTGGTCCCAAATTAAAAAAGAAAGCTTTCACAAAAGATACACAAAGGTGACAAGTTTAGAAGAGAAATCTGCCCGAAAGGGTAGTTATTTGCATACAAAGGATATGCAATAGGCTTCTACTTATTAAATATAATTGAAGTTTTAAAACATAACTGTCCCAAAAATTCAATGTGCATACAATTACATCAAGGATCATGGGAGTATTATACATCCCAGGTTTCTTTCTTTTTTTTTTTTTTTTGAGTTGGAGTCTCACTCTGTCTTGGTGTTTTTGTTTTTTGTTTTTGAGTTGGAGTCTCACTGTTGCCCAGACTGGAGTGCAGTGGCCGCTCCTGGCCACCGCAGCCTCGACCTGCTGGGATCCGGCGATCCTTCCGCTTCAGCCTTCCAAGTAGCTGGAACTACAGGCGTGCACTACCACACCCGGCTAATTTTTTGATTTATTGTAGAGATGATGTCTTGCCAAGTAGCTGGAACTGCAGGTGTGTGCTACCATGCCCGTCTAATTTTTTGACTTATTGTAGAGATGAGGTCTCGCCAAGTTACCCAGGCAGGTCTCGAACCCGCGGGCTCAGGCAATCCACTCACCTCAGCCTCCCAAAGCGCGGGATTACAGGCTGAGCCACCGAACCCGGCTCATTCCAGGTTTCTAAGAGCCAGTAGAATCTGACATCAACATATCAACTTGCCTAACTTTTTAATCTTATTGGTGATACAGGTCCAAAAAAAAAAAAAAATGAAGAGTTTTATATAACTAAACCACTAGAAGTAAGGCAACTCCTTTCTTTGGGCTACATCTGATAAATTTCTTAGAAAACAAACAAAAGGAAAATAAAAACAATTTGTCTGAGTTTTGGGGAACTGAAATGCCTTACTGCTCCTTGGCTCTTTTAAATTATTTGATCTTTGCATCATTTTTCAAAGTTTGAGGTGTGTCTGCACATCACCTAAACAATGCTCTAACCCTCTTGAAAGCCGTGATGACTACCTATACTTCCTGCAGCCTCCCACAGCATGTGCTGAGCACACTGTCCCAATTGATATGCCAGTGAATGTGAATAAGTGAACGGGCCCAGAGGTAAATCAGGAAGGAGCACATCTCTAGGTAAAAGGAAACAGCAACTAACCATGGTCCAGGACCTTCGTCCTCTCTTGTGGATGTCTGCTCTAAGAGAATACATTATGGGACATTTATTTTAAATTTCAGTATTTGTACTTTGCTTCTTATTTTGAACATTCATTAATAAATAAGTTTTACATATCTAGAAAGTGTGAGGTTAAGTTCAAAAAATGCCATAAGAGTCATGATTTTGCCCATATGTAAAATAATCTTTTGTAATTTATGATAAAAAATACTATAGGAAGTTATCCAGCATATTTTTGGCCTTTTAGCTTTAGTGACAGAGTGAGCCAATACTTTCAATAGTTTATAGTGGACTTGGAACCCATTGAAAGGATTTAAGGAATCCCCTAATAAGATTCCTGCTACATATTAGAGCTGGCATTTTTTCACCCTGTGAAATGAACTCAGTTTATAGTGTATGTCACTAGAAAAATATGAATCAATTCATGGAATTTGAAATGAGAACATAAGGAGAAAAATAGTCCATAATTTTTATTTGATGATACAAACATGTACTATCCTGTATAAATTAGTTGTCGGGATAAATGGTAATATAATCTTCCCTGTCACACTTTCTTTAACATTGTCCTAAATATCTGACTTGGATTTTGCCCAAAGGTATGGTATTAATATACCCACTTTGTGGTTTGGGGGAAAGGGCAGCTTACAGGATGATTTGCCCTCATTAACTCTGCTCAGTCTAGGCTTTGTAAAAAAGAACTTTACGTTGACCATACACTAGGCAAGGTTTTCAAATAGAATACAATATGACAGTGTGTTTCAATTGGTTTTTAAGCTACATTACGTATTGGGCTAATTCCAAAATAACTTTTTACTCAGCATCGCAAATCATTTCATGTTGTATTCTTTCATTCCCTCAATGAGCTCTGCTTGTATGCTAGGTCCTGAGTGAAGAGTTAGAGATACAGAAATAAAAGCAGTCACTGCCCAGGAGTTCCTTGTTGACATGGGAGAGACAAGTTAACTGTGATAACAGTAGGTGGAGCTTTGGGAGGGTCAGGGACGAATGGAGTCCTAGCCTGGAGCCAGAAGAACTTCTAGCAAGTTGGGGAAGTTGAGAAGCCTGGAGTTCCAGGGATAGGAGAGGTTACCAAAGGAAAGAAGGCTAGAAAAAGTCCTGTAAGCTTGAGAAGCCAAGTGTTGGCTTTCTCTTTAGCACAAGCACCAAATGACTTGTCTTGCCCCAAGTCCTAATAAAACATAAAACAACTTAAAGAATTTATAGTTACATTAAAATATGATTTCTAAAAACATAGAGATTAATTTTTTTTTGAGTTGGAGTCTCACTCTGTCACTCAGATGAGTGCAGTGGCTGCTCCCGGTCACCGCAGCCTCCACCCGCTGGGCTCCGGCGACCCTTCCGCCTCAGCCTTCCAAGTAGCTGGAACTACAGGCACATACCATCACACCCGGCTAATTTTTTTGATTTATTGTAGAGAAGTGGTCTCGCCAAGTTGCCCGGGTGGGTCTCGAACCCGCGGGCTCAGGCAATCCACTCACCTTGGCCTCCCAAAGCGCTAGGATTACAGGCTGAGCCACCGAGTCCGGCCGGGATTAATTTTTAAATAGCTTGACCTTGCCACTGTATCACTGCCAAGATAAGCTGGGGAGAGAGAAAAGAACTGAAGAGATGCAAATAAGCAGAAGCAAGAGGAGTGCGTGTGTGGAACTTTCACTGTGAGAAAGGACAGGTCTTACGGAGATTTACGAGCACAGACTGCTGAGGAAAGTCAGCCTGTGTCCCTTTCCAAGGACTTTCCTTCACTCCCTCCCTCTCTCCTCCCTCCCTCCAAGTCTTTTTCTCTATTACTTCCAAAGAGACCTCAAGAACCAGAATGAACCTTACTCTGATCCTCTTCATCCTCTTCTGTCCTTCCCTCCGGCCCTTCCCTCACTCCCCTTCCAGGCACCAGGAGAGGGCCTCTGACTCCCTCCATGTGGGGAAGGAGGGGTGGGAAGGAGGCGCTGAGAATCAGCTGCTGGGAGAGGCTCGCGTCCTCTGAGATGTGCTTTCGTCATCTCTAGTCAGAAAGAAGGAGGAAAAGGAAGAAAGGACAGGGAGGAAAAAGGCAACGCTTGGATTTTCCATATAGAGCTAAAATTCACTTCTGCTTTGGGAAGAAGGAAAATACTTTTTGTTCCTTTCTGAGGGCAAGCACTTTTCAAGCATGGGTATGTGACTTGGGGCCTTCTCTGAGAGAAGCTAACTACGTAACTAGAAATATTAAAAAGAAATGTCAGCTTTTCAGTTCTTATTATCTTTAGTTTTTAAGATAACACCAAAAAAAGAGCTTGAGGAAACTGAAGACTTAGAGAAGATTCATGTAGCACCATTTCACTTCTGCCTGACCTGACTGCCTGGTGAATTAGAAAGTCGGCTTTAAATGAACCACGTGACATTCTTCCAATCACTTAAATCAGTCCAAGTGGGTAACAATGAAGACAAAGCATTGCCATTTACGAATTACAATCCCAGTTATTTTTTAGAAATCCAGCAGGAGGAGCTCTAACATGCCTTAGTGCTCAAATTTTAAGAACAGAATTTTTAAAGCAGAGAAAAACAGAGAGGCATTGTGCCTTGCAAGCTGCCATGTCAGTGGACAAATATGTGAGTAAGTCCAATTAAACGCTCTGTGGGCAGCCAAGCGATGATACCCGTGGAGACAGAGCGGTCCACATTGGTTCCATCCAGAGGCTCCTTGTCCCGAGGCAGCTAAGCCCATTCTGCAGTATCAGCTCCTTCAAAAGAGGGAGCAAAAGATGGATTTCTGGGCAAGTCTAGAAGCATTTCTTTTTCTCTGAAAGTGTCCTATTGTTTCTAAGTGAGTCTTTGACACTGGCTTAATTAAGAACTGCATTTTAAAGCAGAATTTTCATTGTTGGTTGAAGGTGCTATGCAGCTCCTGAAGGTTCAACATCTCTCACTGGTGGCTTGTCGGTGCCTTTTTTTTAAATGAGAGAAATGCTGTGTTTGTAAAAATTGGTGCTAAAAGAACAACGAATCATATGTTCCCTGGGCTATGTAAAGTGTCTGCAGAAAGAATCAGAACTTTCTACTACACATACACATCAACTGGAATGCAAAGCACGGTCTCAGGAGAGCAGTGCGGAGTACATGAATTTAACAGTTCTTGGTTTCTAGGGTAAGCCCGTCCACTTTGGGCAGCGCTGAGGGGTGGAATGGATGCGTGGGCCGAGAAGATGAGCGGAATTACCTAACTTGAAGGAAATATTCAGTCAGTCTCTTTTAAGGTCTTGCCAGTGAGGAGTCACATTTTTTGTTTTACACCTTAATGGTATGCCCACATTTAAAATTTTTATACAAGCTCCTACAGAAATTTTAACTAGACCAATTCAGACCAAAGTCACTAAATAAAGCTAGTCTAGACAGAAAAGCTATGAAAACCATATGTCTTTTAGGCACCTGTCTCACAAAAACTGCCATCATCCTGGAGAAATCACAAAATGTGCTTTTAGGAAAACCCTGCTGTAATGACCATGGAGGCTGTGCTTAAAAGGCATCTGGACGCAGAGAAAGCAAATCCAAAATGTTTATAAATGAAAGGCTCCCATTTCCATCCAGCGCCTGTAAACATCACTGAATGGATGGCCAAGGCAGATAACCTTTATCTTTCCATGATTCTCCGAGGAATCAAAAATGTCTTGTTCCCCCCACTCCCATCTAGCGCTAGACCAGGGATCTCAAAGTGTCTCAGTTCTCACCCACAGAGAACTGTTTTGAATAATGGATGTGGATGAGGCCAGTATGCCAGAACATTTTCTTCTGATTATTACCTCATCCTGCTGGCCTGCCAAACACAGCTTGAAGGCAGGTGTCTGACATAAAGAACGACAGGAAGACTGTTCTACATCATGGGGGTAGGGCCCAGCTGAGAGACAGGGGAATCAGAAGGAATGGGGTGCAGACAGGGGGCAAACGAGAATGCAGTCAGAGGAATATTCTGGATCTTGCTTTTCCAGTCAACATTACCTTCTCAACTGAAGATGATAGCCAGTGCTGCCTGCATTATTCTAGCTACATGTTTTTATATCTTAAAATGCACCTTAATATTAATAAGTGGTAAGAAATCCATAAGAAAAGATGGAAAGGTAAATGTTAATGATAGAAATAGCATTTTGACTGAAAACTCTGAACGGTCTGTGGAGACTATGACAGTGTTTATAAATTGCATACTCCTTGTGACCTTCTAGAAGAGTGGTCCCCAACCTTCTGGCATCAGGGACTGGCTCATGGAAGACAAGTCTTCCATGGACAGGTCAGGGAGTGTGGGCATCACCAGGCATTAGATTCTCATAAGGAGCATGCAACCTCGATCTCTTGCAAGCACAGTTCACAATAGGGTTTGCGCTGCTATTAGAATCTAATGCCACCACTGATCTGACAGCAGACCTGCCTGCCACTCACCTCCTGCTGTGCTGCCCAGTTCCTAACAGGTACTGGTCAGCAGCCTGGGGGTTGGGGACCCCTGCTCTAGAATATTTACTGAAATATCCTTCTCTGCAGGGAAGGAGACTTTGGACAATGATAAAATAGCAATGGTTATTGGTATGAGTGACCTCATGTGTTGTATCACCTAGAAGGCTGTGAATAAACAATATAGATTAAGCCGGGCTCGGTGGCTCAGCCTGTAATCCTGCACTTGGGAGGCTGAGGTGAGTGGATTGCCTGAGCCCGTGGGTTCGAGACCCGCCTGGGCAGCGAGACCTCATCTCTACAATAAATCAAAAATCAGCCGGGCATGGTAGCGCATGCCTGTAATTCTGGCTACTCGAAGGCTGAGTGGAAGGACCGCCGGAGCCCAGCAGGTCGAGGCTGCGGTGGCCGGGAGCGGCCACTGCACTCCAGTCTGGGTGACAGAGTGAGACTCCAATTCAAAACAAAAAAAAGAAAATTTCCAGCACTACTGCAAAAAGAAATTCTCATTATTTTAAAAAATAAGTTGACATTTTCCTCAGTTTTTATAGTTTTCCCTCAGTGGATGGTATTCTCATGAGAGCAGAGCAGCTGACTTTCTGGTACAGGCCCTGAGCAAGGGGACTTGAGGGTAGATTTGCTTGAGGGAAAAATTTCATTCACTCTTAAAATTAGCTTTCAGAAAAATCCTAACATAAATAAACTTTTAAAAACACAATGGTACAGAATGCATCTTACATAAATGCCTGTTCCCAAATGGAATAATTCCACTATAAACTCTCTGGACAAGGAGTGAATACCTTCAAAAGTCTTTCTCAAGCTCTCATAAGAAGTCTCATTCTAGATGAGATATCTACTATCTTCCGAGATAAGTGATAACCACAATGAATGTCACCTATTTAAGAATATAGATCAAAAATGAATTTAGATAATGCAGTTTTCTGAAAATCTGGAACCAGATACAGGTACCACTTATGTGGTAGAGGCAAATGACATATTTGACAGCAAAATAAGACCATTTTCCAAATCATATTCAAAGCCAACTGCTAGCCGGGCTCAGTGGCTCAGCCTGTAATCCCACGCCTTTGGGAGGCTGAGATGAGGGGATTGCCTGAGCCCGCGGGTTCGAGACCCGCCTGGGCAGGTGAGTACTCATCTCTACAATAAAATCAAAAAATCAGCCAGGCATGGTAGCGCGCGCCTGTAGTTCCAGCTACTCGGAAGGCTGAGGCGGAAGGATTGCCGGAGCCCTGCAGGTCGAGGCTGCGGTGCCCAGGAGCGGCCACTGCACTCCAGTCTGGGCGACCGAGTGAGACTCCAACTCAAAAAAAAAAAAGAAAAGCCAACTGCTGTCTCCTCACACTCTCTGACCTCCCTTCATTTTCAGAATTACTGTAGAAGCCTAAGGCCCCCCCGTGGTGGTGCGTCTGGCTGGTGGCCCATCTCTCTCACGTGGTGCATGGGCCCTTCTACGAGAAAGGCAGAGAAGGGATGAAGCCTCTAAATCACACACTCACTTGCACATTAATGGGGCTCCTAGAAGAGCATTTACACCTTGTCCTATTTTCTAATGTTTAAGTTAATTTTCATTGGGGAAAAAGTTGAGTTTATGAAGATCTGGATTCTACATGTCTCTAGGTGGCTGGTTAGGAAGGCCCTGCCTTGCCATTGACTGGGAGTGATTGAGTTCTGCTACTGGCCATTTGATTAAACATTTGTTCTGATCCTTGGATGGAATGTGTTCTCTGATTCATGGAAGCTAATAATTTTGACGGAAAAACAGGAGTGGACATTTCCCAGTGCTTCTGAGAGTAGGTAAAAAATAACTCAAGAAAGTAGAGCACTTGCTGTTTGCGATTTTGCCTGCCATGTGGCTCTGATGCCTGAGCCCCAGTCAGAAGGAAAAGCCATACCACACCACAAGAGGCTGCCTAGGTATCTGGTGGCTGCAGACTTGCCCTTGTAGGACTCTGCTTTTGGTCAGAGTTGCTGTGACCTGAGCTTCATCTAAATCTTTAAATAATGTGGCATCAATGCACACGCGGGTTCTCTCAGACCCTCTGGCTTTCCAGCACTACCTCCCATCCCCCACATCTGAAACACTGTTCAGACCCAGAGTGCAATCTTCTTTTGGCAACAGCATCTGGTGAGCCAGATGGATTTCATCTGGCAACTAAAGGGTGTAAATATGTGTTTAGATTCAGAGGTTCCCCCAGACAGTGCTTACAATGAGTTGGCACTAGTCTGTTAGAGGATTTCAGTGTCAGGAATCTTAAAACTCTACATTTAAGCAGCAATAAAGTTATGACAAGCAGGCAAAAGCCATCAAACCCTCAGCTAAATCCTGTGCATTTTTCCTGTCGTTGGAGGTAGGCATTTCAGGCACACTTCTGAGTGAAATACGCAGCATCTATGTTTTCCTTTTTAATTTTCTGGCTATTATTGGCTAAAACAACTCTAGTAAGTGTCATTTAAGTTTCACTTCTAATCGTTCACGGTGTCTGATAAGGCAGAAAGAAGGAAAAAGTGCTCAGCAGCCCATTCTTATCGTAGTTTGTAGGAAATTTAGGGGGAAAGAGCCACAAGCGGTGTGTGCTGTGAATCACGGAAGTCACTGAAAACACACCACGTAGCCAGGACAGCCTGAATGTGGAGGCTTCCCTGTAAAACTGTTCTTTCTTAGAGCGAGGGAAACAAAAGGGTGCAATGATGAAACAGAAGCACTAGTCTGCGTGTGTCTGCAAGTCTGTGTCTGCTGACACTGGGTAGAACCATTTTTCCCTTTCTTTGAGCTGACATCAACTTGTACATAGGAACATCGAGCAGATTCCAGCTAGTGACAATTTGCCGCTGACTGGCCACAGGAAGAATAATCATCCTGTGCGTGTCTCACTGGCCAGTGGCTTCCCTGCCAGCCTCCTGTCCTGGCTTTCTTCCTCCATCAACCAGGTGAGGCTTGGGCGGGCTGGGGACCCTGAAACTCGGGAAGGCTTTCCCTGTCGTGGCTGAAGCTTCACAACCAAGAGCCCCAAAAAGAACACTGACAGAGCTATTTTGTATTATTTGTCATGGGACGCGGTGGCAGTTGTGTCTGGTTAACTTAACGCCAGTCTCTACTGGGTGAACAGTGGCATGTTGTTATTTTACTGCCGCTGTCTGCATTGGTGTTACTCGTGCTTTGCCCCGCATAGGCTTTTCTTATTTTCCTTTTCCTTTTCTCCTCCTGCAACATAAGCTATTTGGAAAAGTAAGATAAGGGCCACACTGAGAACAGAAAGGCGATCCGAAGGCTGCCTGGCCTTATGTCTGAAGCTCTTGGGATCTGGCCCCCACAAAACCCATGTTCTGTCACTGTGCCTCGCCTAAACAGACTCGTCACCGGTGCCATGGCAGGATGGAGATGTTTGTGTAAATTGGACTCAAGTTTGCTAGACCGAAGAAGGAAACCACCAAACTAATTTTACTTTCACTTAAACCAGATTGAAACCAAGTCTTGAAGAATGAAAAACTTTGACGTTAACCATTGATTCACCCCAGTGAGATATTATGTTACAACCAGAGTCACTGTGGAATTGGAATGAGGCTTTTGATGGGGTATTTAATTGAGGGGCTCAAATCAAATTGGACAGTTTCTTTAGTGAACAGCATGTGGCGAAAATTCTATTTTTATTAAAGTATATTAAGTATCGTGACAACTCATGTTAAACCTGCAACAAATTATTAACTATATTTGGGGTTTTCAGGAACAGATTTTGTAACATAGTTGCCTTATGAGATTCCTTAAATATTAAGAATTGAAAAGAATACCACAAAGTTGTTTCTATTCTTAGCAATTGTACTTTTAAAAAACTTTGCTTGCTTTTAAATTCAGTTGCTAAAACAAAACAAAAAAAAACTGTTGCTTGAAAAGTCAGAATACCTAACTAGAAATTTATTTCTTTGTTTTTTAAAGGGGAAGGATGGTGAGAAAAACAGAAAGCACGTGGCTGACATGAGAAGTCACAAGATTAGTTCATCATGTGTCCAAACGACACTCGGCTGCGAAAAGAAGGCCTCCTCTGAGGGGGCTGTTGAGGAGAGCGCGAGTCAGGAGGCTTCCAGCACAGGACTGCAGGGACTCGGACACGGGCTGTCACGCAAGGGGGCTTACTGTCCGTGAACTCCCAGCCCACAACTTCAGGGCTCCGCAGCTTCGTCCTTTGTAGCCCCAAACCTTGACGTAGAGAGGCAAAGACACACTCATAAGAACTGTGAGTCTGTCCTCACTCAAAACTGAGGGGCTGGCGAGCTAACCGGACCAAGACAAGGAGACCTCATCTCTCAGAGAACAGGATTCGGTACTAACTGTCAATTATATTGGCATTTAAAATCAGTAAAAGGAATGTAGCACTGCAGGCCATCAAGGTCAGACCTTTAAAACAAAATTAAACCAGATTATAAGGAGAACTAAATGGCTTTTTATCTTTGTTAGGGGAAGAATGTGAGTACATTGACTGCCTCTTTATGTAGAAGGATCTAGAAAGATTTGGGCATGATTGACTTAGTAATAAACTACTGAAGATGTGGGACTGCAGTGAGACTCAAGTGTGCCCCATGAACTCGCAGAAGCGCCACACATCATGGAATGGGCCTAAATGAGAAACCCTGCTGCCCCCGGGTGTCCATGAGTGCGGGGCACCAGCTTCACCAAATTCACCAGAGACACTGCCAAGAAGCATTTCTGGGTTTCCATGTTGTGTTTCTGTCATGTAGATGAGCTGGAGTAAAAGCCAAATCTTGTGGAATAACTCCATTTTGCCATTTTAAAAAGACACCATCAGTCTTGATGAACAAGGGTGATCAAAAGAAAGTATTTCTACCTTTTATTTTTATTTTTTTTTACATGGAATATTGAGCAATGAAGTAAATAAAGTTCGTTCATCCTTGGCTAGAGACCCTTCCTCCTCCCCATCCATTTTTGCCTGTTGCAAAATAACCTAGTCCAAAGAAAGGGAAGAAGACAAGTGAGTGAACCAATGTCAGAGTTAGCCATTGCCAGGAAAAACACGCTCTGATTCAGTTAACTTGTTCTGTGAATGCCAAAGGCTGTGATTCCCAATTAACTAATTTTAAGAAGCTGAAACTGAAAATAGTCACATCAGCTCTAAAGTCAATGTCTGGTGAGGATTAGGATCTTCCATTAAGAGCACAGGGACCCCAAAGGGGTAGTGATATCTGTTTAAGATCATCTTGCTAAATAAATACACACTGGTTTGGTTTTCAAACAGAGTTTAGTCCTTGCAGAGACGCTGAGTGGAGGTGAGAGGAGTGGGGACAAGCCAGATACCCTGGCCATAGAAAATGTTCCATAGATCCAGATTTGTGTATACTCTGCTTCCTAATGGCAGAAGCATCCATGCTTCTCTCTGGGATGGAGATGCTCCTCTAGCTGGAGTGGAATTAATCACAACAGGCATGTCGTTTGCAGCTTCCAGCTCCCTTACTGGAAGGCTCCATGCACATAAGCCAGAGCGCCAGGCCTGAGGGAGGCCAGGCCAGAAATGGCTCCACTGCCCCTCCTTCCTCTCTCTTTATATTGCAATGGTGCAATAATCATCTTTTTTTAAAGCAGAACACTCATGGTTTCGGTACAATAGCAAGTGCTTTGATGACCTCTGAACAGGGTTAACATAAAAGTATATGTGCTCTTAAAAGTCAAGATCATAACCTGCTAATGAAGCCGTGAATGATCCAGAAGGAAACTGCACACAGGCATGTGCTGAATGCCAGCATCTTTTGCCTCTAAAGAGTTCAGCTAGTGTCTTTGTAATATTAAAGCCCAACAGGGGGCCGGCGGGACACCTTTGTGCTGTCTTGTCACGTTATACGTTTCTGGTTTCAGATAAAAGAGGAGAAAGACCCTTAAGAAAGCAAAGAACTTGGGGGGGAAAAAAATCAAACTTCCTTCTCAGAAAGTGAAGGGTTGTTTTCCCAGAGATGATGAATAATGGCATTTCAGCTTTTTAAGTTTTTAATAGAGAAAATGGAGGCAAGTCATGGAGGGAAAAGAGAATATATAAATAAATAGTACAAGGTGAGGTTTCAACAAGCGCTTCCCTCTTTTTTTCCTTCTTTTTTTTTTTTTTTGTGAAATCTTAAACCCCATTTCTGGCTTGTATTTGGCAGGATTCTTGGCTCTGGCTTTTATTAAAAACAGACTTTATGTGGTCAGAATTCTCCATCTACAGCTACACTGTAATAGGCCTGGGGACCCTGACAATCTTTCTTGCTCTCTCAGGTGACCCGCCCCCCTCCCCCGCCCCAGGATTTCCCTCACAATGCGCTGAACCGGCACAGAAACTTGAAGGCTCAGCACAAAACTGCCAGCTTTCCTCTTATATGCCATACTCTCATTTCTGTTTTAAATTTGGGGCTTGTTGCAAGGCCAGATCAAGTTAAGTCTGGTTCTAACTTGAGAATATTCTAGAAACTTCAAATAATACAACCCTTATCCTCCAGGCTACCCCCCAGCCTCTGCACCATCTCATTAGCCAGCCCGGCTGCTGATTCCCGCTGTGCCTGGTGGGAGCGAGCTGGAAAACACCAGGGGGTGATTCCCACCATGCCTGGTGGAAGGGTGGTGGCGAGCCAGTTTATCTACAACCGGGAGGCAAAGCAGCCAAGCAGCAGGCAGGACACGCAGGCTCATCCCAAGGACGGGCACCAGAGGGCTACTCCAGTCCTTGCAGCCAGACAGACAAACACGGTTCCTGCCCACTCCCAACTCCTCCTTCCAATGACCACTACACCTTCCTGGCACGATGGCAGACACTCGCCCAGTCACTTTGAAGTTGTCTAAAGCAATGAATTTGATCTTGCTTATGGCAAGGCTCAGTGTTGAAATTTGCATTGTTTACGCAGAAGGGAATTCTTTTGAATGGTGCAGTGTGGTGGTTCTCAAGTAGGGAGGAATGTTACTCTCCTAAGGGATGCTAGCAATGGCTAGAGATATTTTCAGTGGTAACAACTGACATCTAGTGGGTAGAGACTAGGAGTGCTACTAAATGTCCTACAAAGCACAGTACATCCTGCTCCCAACAAAAATGCCAGTGGCGATGAGGTTGAGAACCCCTGGAGTTGTGGCTGGGAGATGGCTCTGGAGTTAGATTGCTTGGGATTAAAGCCCAGTTCCACAAGAGATTAGTTGAGTAGTCTTGGGTAAATTGCTTAACCTCATGCCTCATCTGCAAAATGTGGCTACCACCCGACTTCCTGGTGCATTGTGAGCATTACACTAAAGTGTACGTGAAAGCCCTCAGGACAATGCCTAGCACGACTGAGAGCACAATTCACATTAGCGAACGCTAGTACTATTATCACTAGACATCTAGCTCAGTTCCAAATATATTGTAAGCCAAGCTTGTTGGATTTAAAGGGAAAAATAGGATTGAGGAAACAGATCTCTTCTTTGCTTAGGACCAAAATGATGATGACAGTGGTAACAACCAGTCTTCACAGTTTCTCAAACTCTTTCAAGACCATCTCATATGAATTGGGCAGCAACCCCGTTGTTGAATTTTCCCTGTTTCACAGATAAGGAACTCCTGTCTCAAAGTTAAACAAGCTGCCCAAATCGTGCAGCAGCCCAGGGTTTCCGGTTGCAAATCTCCTGCTTACTCCTGCTGCACCACCCCTTCTTTCCTTCATTATACTCAACGGCCCGAAGATCAAAACACCCTGTCAGTGCCACAATCAGTGGCTGAGTGATTCAGCCTTCACGGGTGGGTAAGAGTCACTTCTGTTTTTATAGTACTTATGCAGTCAGAGTTTCCTTCATGGAGCATATGAATATTTTAATTGTCTGAGTTGAATCTTTAAAAAATCAACTTTATGTAAGGGCTAATTTTCTTCCTTTTTACATTTCTGATTTTTGAGTGAGATAATTCTCAGTATTTTATACCTTTAAAAATCTCTGATTATACTCGTATATATTTTAACCGTAAAGGCTGAAGGTGAGAATCTAGCTCCAGCTACAGATGCTTCCGGTTCCATTATTTATTAGCCACCTTGTTCCGCAATTAGGCCTGAAAATCTGCTTCGAATTGTTCAAATGTTTTATTCAAATGTACAGTGTTCTGTCATATACGTGTGGTTAAGTCTGTGCACAGCAATCGTTATGTCTATGTTAAAATTTCTCTGTGCGGTTTTTGAAAAAGCAACTGCAGATTAATCAACTGGATTTTATTCGGTCTACCTCAAAGTTAGTAATACCAGGTAGAAGGATCAAAGTGTAGAAGGTAGGCAGATGGATAAAACTCCTTAAGCCAGTGGTTTTCTAGAATCCCGCCGGTAAAGGAAAAGGCCAAGCCTTAGTGCATGAAACTCTCACGACCTGGGACCCAGGGAGCGCATGGCTTGCCACAGCCAGCCCAGGCTTTTGTTTCCAAGCCCTCGGTCGAGTTCTGGCAACAGCCGCCAGAACGTCTTTCACCGGGACCCGGCGTTCTTTGGTCCTAGCTTGTGCCGGCTGATAAGTGAGAAGCTTGCATGATCACAAAAAAAGCTTGCATGAAATGGTGTCATGGGCTGGGCAATTTTCCTCTGGTCCCCTCTGGTGTGAAAATTGCAGACACGAACGGGAAGATCTTTGCAACGCTCTCTGGCGAGCACACTTTCCGGCCACGCCGCGAGAAGAGAACCTTACCTGGGGACGCTGGGCGGGGCCCTGGCGGGCCGCGACGGCACCTGCGGAGGGGCCCCGAAGGCGTCGCTGCTGCTGGGAAAAGGCGGCAGCGGGCCCGGACGGAAGGGCACTGGGGGCGCCCCGGCGTGGGGGCCCGGAGGAGGGATGGCGGGGGCCGGTCCCCGGCCGGATGTGGGCCTGGCGAGGGGGGCGCTCAGCGTGGGCCTCCTTTGGGCCGTGGGGCTCGGGGGAGGCGACCTGGGAGAGAAGACAGGTTGCAGTTGGCCCGCTCCTACTCTGTCCAAGTTCATCTTCAGAAAAGCCTTGTATATTCCTGACTGCTTTTTGGAAATTGTTTTCTGAGGACCCGGATACACGACACGAAAACCAAAGGTATAAAAGGGTAAATGGAGAAAAGTTGCTTTTTCTTTCCCACCTCTTTCTCTGTGGAGATGGCCAGTGGTAGTTTCTTGTGTCGCCTTTTTAAACTATATTCTACATCTATAAACATGTACATTTTCTCTCTCTATAAATCACCTTTTGTACATCAGAGGCCACAACATTCTACAGTTTTTTTAAGCTTCACATTAACTTGATTATTCTTTCATTTCGGGACTTAATAGAACTGTCTTATTCTTATTCCTGACTGTCTAACATTTCAGTGCACGGTGCCCAGGGCTTGGCTTTGGAGGCAGGAGGTGTCATCCCACCCCCTTACTCCTGCTGTGAGTGGCTTTCTTCCTTTCTCTCTCTCGGTTCATGTTGCCTCAGGAAAGCACTCTCTGAAAATGACCCTGGACAAGTGAGGACCTCCGGGGCTGGGGTCATCCTCCTACCTGCGAGAGTGCTGGATCCAGGAGTCGTCCACTGGAGGCGGGGCAGGGGTGGACACGGTGGCCGTGTTGATGTCCCCGATGATCACAAGGGCCTCTTTAAGGGCCTGGTACATTCGAAGCATCTCATCTCGGCGCTGAGCCTGCTCAGCAGATTCCTCCATCAGAGTATTTTGGTCCTCGGAAGAATAGAGCTGGGCTAGGAGCTCTGAGTTTATGAACTCCTTAACCTGTCAGATCACCACAGAAAAATAAAAAGGCAAATGGATGACAGACTGAATGGCATAAACACAGCTGTGGGTTGCAGTCTGTGGATGGTCCTCCGATGACCACCCCAGGGAAGGGAAGCACCACACAGCTGCTCACTCTTACTCCTCCCCATCCCAGCACTGGGGCTGGCGGGCCTTCCCCTGCCTTGTTGTCGACACTGAAGGATGAAGCCCAAGCCCTGCCATGACTGAGCAGGGTCTGTCGGCGGTGCCCGTGTCTCCCACACTGTCTGAGACCATCTGCTTATAGAGGAGGGAAGGACCGCGAGGTATGCACGGTATCTCCATCAGAAAACAGAGAGGTGAGACAATCTGTGTAGCCACATGGTTTGTGTTCCTTGGCATTCCCACTCCTGTGCCACCTTTTACCAAAACCACTGGGAAATTATGAAGACTCCAAGTTTCAATGTTGTCTTAAAAGGGGAATTAGCAGCAGTAGATGAATATTTATTAAATACAGAACCTCAGACAACTATGTGAGTTGATTAACAAACAAGTGAAAGAGATACTCTCTGCTTTCCAGAAGTTTTCAACAGAAGTTAGCAAATAGTGAGGAGGAGTGAGGGCAGGTTTCATAGTTAACATATAAAAACAAACTGAAGTATAAACAGTGTGTGGGAGCCTTAGTGGGGGCATTTTGTAGCAGGATGAGAATGGAGGGGAGGAAAGGGCACAGAGCAGGGAGTGAGGGCACACCCACCACACCTCTTCAAGCCTAAGACACCAGTGGCTTGAAGAAACGCCACTGTGCTAGGCACCATTAAGACAGGAGAGGCACCACCGATTACACTCCCACTGAACATCAGGATGCCACTGAGTGTAAGATGTATCTTTCAGAACATTAAATGCAAAGGAAGTGCATGCGAGGATCAACGAAGTACAGCATGTCCTGCATGTCTTCACATATTACATAACTTAATTATCATCACTTAGGATTAAATGTATTATTATTTCAATTTTACAGATGCAGAAGCAAGTTCAGAGAATTTAAGTAACTTGCCCAAGGTCACACAGCATCAAGCTGAATCCAGAATCTTCTGACCTATAGTCTAGTGCTCATTTCCTTACCTTGTCATCCCATTGTGATTGAGTGCTTAGAAAAGTCAATTTATGTTTAAACTAATCATTATTTTGCAGGGGTGCAGCAAGTACATCAATTAACTTAAGACTAGGAAAATAAACCAAGCTGGGCTCGGTGGCTCAGCCTGTAATCCTGCGCCTTTGGGAGGCTGAGGTGAGTGGATTGCCTGAGCCCGCGGGTTCGAGACCTGCCTGGACAACTTGGCGAGACCTCATCTCTACAATAAATCAAAAATTAGCCGGGCATGGTAGCACACGCCTGTAGTTCCAGCTACTTGGAAGGCTGAGGCGGAAGGATCGCCGGAGCACAAGTAGGTCGAGGCTGCGGTGGCCGGGAGCGGCCACTGCACTCCAGTCTGTGCGACAGAGTGAGACTCCAACTCAAAAAAAAAAAAAAAAAGAAAAAGAAACCTATTTGAATTTAAAGTTTCTCTGTTACACAAGAAAGCTAACTCCTATCTGAAGTCACTAGATAGCGCTAAGAAAGGCCAAAGGCAGGTATATTTACTTGTTACAAATTCAGGCAGATAACAGAATACCTGTCAGATGTGCAAAATTCCCATTTTCGTTGAATTTGTAACTGAGAGATGACAAGAGTCTAAAAGATTTGGCTTCATTATTTTTTAAAGGTATCAAAACATGTAAATAATTCTAATTTAAAAATTCAGCCAAATTAAAGGTTTACTGTGGTGAAATAAAAAATGTTCTCTGCACATATTTTGTAAGCCAAGAGTGATTCAAATGTGGAAGTAATCTAATGTACAAGCTTTAGGGAACTGTCTGGTGGATAAGATGGTTTATGTATGATAGTTGTGGAAGGTAAATGTGGCCAGGTACCTGGGGCACTTGCAAAGGCCATGGATGCCAAGGAAAAGTGTTGGAACTTTATCCAGTTGGCAGTGAGGAGACATGGAAAGGTTTTAAGCAAGTCAGTGAAACAATGAAAGGGTTTTTAGGAAAATTAATCAGGCTGAGGTTGGAGAAGAATTTGTAAAAATGGTAGTGAATGTAAAGAAATCTGTTAGCAGGCTATTGTTGATCATCCATGAAATGATAAAGGTTTAATTTAGCATTGTTTCAGTACTTAGAAAAATGAGTGTATATAAGAGACATTATAAAGGAAAAGAACAACTAGACATGGCATTACTGGGATGTGAAGGGCAAGAAAGAAAGGAACAAAGACACCCTGAAAGGAAGTACCTATAGAAACCTAGAATAAACTTAGTAGACTTCACCCCCGACACGCTTTGAACCTAGTGCAGGTTAGACATAGATAGATAAATTTCCAACAGGCAGGTTTTAGGAGACGATCAGACATTTTTTTTTTTTTTTCTTTTTTTGAGTTGGAGTCTCACTCTGTCGCCCAGACTAGAGTGCAGTGGCCGCTCCCGGCCACCGCAGCCTCGACCTGCTGGGCTCCAGCGATCCTTCTGCCTCAGCCTTCCAAGTAGCTGGAAATAGCTAGGTGCGTGCTACCACACCCGGCTAATTTTTTGATTTAGTGTAGAGATGAGGTCTCGCCAAGTTGCCCAGGTGGGTCTCAAACCCGCGGGCTCAGGCAATCCACTCACCTTAGCCTCCCAAAGGGTGGGATTACAGGCTGAGCCACCGAGCCCGGCTGATCAGACATTTTAAAATTACATTTCACTGCAGGCCAAGCTGGCAGCCTATCTCTACCCACTCGGCAAATCTCCATCAGATACAAGACCAGGACAGCCCCACAGCCCAACCTTTCAATTCATGGTTTAGCATAATAATCTCTAGGAAATTTTCAGGTTCCTTGTGAAGGCAGAAGATCAAAGATCACCCCTTGGCTGGCTGAGGGCATAGAAATGATAATAAGACCACCTTTTGGACAAGGAGATTGTGGATTGGAAACATCTGACAAGTTTCTTGCAGGAAAAACTCCTCCCCTTGTCTCCCATCCAGCCCACCACCATGGCAGCAATCATGTGACTAACCCACCCATCCACCTGCTATTCATCACCTGACATCAGTACCTGTGCCCTTTTGTGATGACGAGCAGACCACCACTGAATCACCTTAATGACTTTCCTCCCATCAAAGGGAAAGGTTAAAAGGACTCAGCCGGGAGCAGTCATTTTGCCATTGCCTTACTAGGCTCTGGTGTGGCCATGTGCTCTTTGAGCTATGGCTGTTGCCATGTTTCCTGGCTTTGGTCCCCTATCCTACCTTGGGGAGGTGAATCTTCTCTCTCTCTCTCTCTCTCTCTAATTTTCTTTTAAATAAGCTATATTTTCCAATCCAACTTCTGTGCAATTCTTTGCATTTTTCATGCAGCATCGGTTCACACACTAGATACCCCACACCCCCAGCAGTCCTGACCTAACATTCTGGAGACCCTGCTGGGAGTGTGACCCTAACATTTTTGAAGGTTTCACCAAGATGTGCTCTAACATTTTTGGAGGTTCCACTGAGACCTAACACAACCCAAGCACTGATGTTTAGGTGAGTGGGAGAACAGAAAATCAAACGTCAAAAGAGATAGATTTAGAGAGAAGGCAGTACATTTGGCTGTAGGAATATTCCATTCCCTTCTGTAAAGATTTGTCTGCTTCTGTACACACTTGGAGGAACGCATGGAGTCATGAACATGTGCACAGATCTTCCATTGTTATGCATGTGCATGTGTCTGAAGAGATGGTGCCGCCCAGAACTCAAAACCAGACAACTTTCCTGGCACTGACCAGCAGTTGGGTTAAGTGCTTGTGAAGCTCTACATCTTACTGAAGTGCCACTTAAAATCTATTAAACATAAGTTAAAAAAAGATTCTTCCAAAGACAGATTTAAAGCAGATCTGAATTAAGAATCAACTGTCAAACAACCCACAAAGTAAAATAATAAGGGTCTGCCTCAGCATTCTGATCACAGATCTGCCTTGAATCTTCCACATAAAATGTTACACACTAAAACTCACCTCTTATGCAAAAGCTTTGGCAATGTTCTAAAATAATGGGGGTGTTACTTGTGTGAGAGAAAGACAGCGGGTGCGGCACAGTGGTTCAGGCATTGGATGGCTCTGGATTTGAGTCCTCACCCTAATGATCACTGTTCTTGGGCAAACAACGTGAATTCTTAGAGTCTGGAGTTCTTCATCTGTAAAATATGGATGATGTTAGCAGCTACCTCAAGAGTTGTGTGGATTAAGTGAAAAAATTAATAAAGGTTGTCTGACATGATGCCTAGTGTACAGTTAGTGCTCCATCAACAGAAGCTTCTATTTTTTACAGTTACATCGTAGGGCACACAGGCCAAGTTGGCATTAGGTATACAGAGGCGGGAGAGCAATAGAAGGCTTTGCAGTAGTGCAGGTATTAAGCGACATCATTACATACAGAGTATAGGTTTGCATTTAAGCCAAAACTTGTAGAGAAATTTTAAAATCTACTCTCCTCCTGCTCTCTTAACCTTGACATGCTACATCTGAAGTTCGGAACAAAGGTAGGGGGGTTTGGGAAGTTTCCAGACACTTCAGGGGCTTTCTAAGCAGTTCATATGTCAGTAGTACAAATACTTACCTCAAGAATTCTGCATGACAATTAGAGGCAAGTTAATCCCTTTTAGATGAGCACATTCAAGAAATACTCCACAGAACAAGGTAATTAGACTTAAGTGTGAGATTGGAAATAATATTTATGTTTTTAATCATACCACTTTATAACCTACACATCTTTGCATGGTTTGCAGAAGTTCTCACACACAAGCTTGCTCCAACTCCATAGCCTACATAAACAGGAATTTCTGTGCCTGACTCTGCTCAGAGCAGAGGAATGTGGAGTCATTAAAACCGTCCATATGCCTTCCTCTGTTCTCATGTTAACCCTTCTCTAGGAACCTGTAACACATTTGGATCTTAAAGCTTCTTTGTTATGATGAAGACCACTTTAAGTCCTTCACAAATAACAGAGACAGTTTCAGGAGTTTCATACAGTTCAGTTACCAAGGAGACCATCTCCTTAAAATCTCTTTGTTTCGAGAATGGGAGGTGCAGTACAGAACACAGTGATAGCTCCCCTCCACATAACACATATGTTAAAAGTTAACTGAAAAGTTTAATTGCGCTTAGTTTTGCAGAGTGGGCTTGGTTAGAATTCTGTGATTCTCTGAGATCACACAATGCTCTCCAATCTACTTAAGCCTCCTTTCCTTTTCCCAGGGATTTGGTTCTGCTAAAAACCAAGCAAGTTTTCATTCTTTAAAAAGTAACATTCTGACTGGGTACAGTGGCTCAAGCATGAAATCCCAGCACTTTGGGAGGCCGGGGCAAGACAACTGCCTGAGCCCAGGGGTTCGAAACTAGCCCGGGCAACTTGGTGAGACCTCATCTCTACAATATATTAAAAACAAACAAACAAAAAATCAGCCGGGCGTGGTAGCATGTGCTTGTAGTTCCGGCTACTAAGAAGGCTGAGGTGAAGGATTGCCTGAGCTCAGCAGGTCGACACTGGGGTGGCCGTGAGTGTCCCACTGCACTCCAGCCTGGGCAACAGAGTGAGACTCCGACTCAAAAAAAAAAAAAAAGTAACATTCTTTGGCTCATAAACAGAATGCTGAGTAAACGAAGTTAGACACCCAAAGACGCATACTGTGATTCCAAAGTTCAGAAACAAGTAAAACAAATCAGTGGTCTAACACAGCAGGAGGGTGTTAGCCTGGGCGGGGAGTGATGGTGGAGGTGGGGGGAGGGTGAGCGGGGCTTAGGGGTCCTGGTGGTGGTCCTTTCTGTGGAATTCTTGGCTGGTGGAAACGAACCCATGCTCTAAATACCAGCGTAAAATGCTGGTATTTAAGATGTACTTTCCCCTCAAATAATGAACATTTAAAAATAACACTTTACTTCATGCACATTAAAGTGACGGTAAGTTCTGAAACCAGGGCACATGTTACTAATTTTCCCCCGCAAATGCCCCTGGCCAAGGAGAGCAAATGAGGCCCTCCAGGGCCGGGGGCGCGGGTGGCAGCACATGCTACAGTGGGAAATGCCTCTAGGTTTCAAATTTGGTTTTTTAAAAAATTCATGAAAACGTTTAGATTCTATTTTGTATTATCTGGGTTTGTTTGAATGTGAGAAAGACTGAGAGCACTGTTTCTCATATTCAAACCAACCTAATTAGATCTGCAAGTAAAATTAACCCTCTGGGAGGAGAACCCTGTAGGGGTTGGGCTCCTCTGGTTTGAGAGGGCTGACAGAGTTCCCTAACCCTGTCACGTGCCATCTATCTGATGTTCGGATGGGCAGAACTTCAGACGGTGAGTGAGAAGACTGTAAGCCTGGCTTTCGGTCTCCACCCTGCCACCCCCAGTTGTGTGATCTTGGACAAGTCAACTTCTTGAAATTGGCAACAGTTGCTGCCATACATAAGCTGGGAAAATAACAGGTATGCGATGGGTTCACTCAGAATATGTGCCTCTTTGCCACACACATTTTTAGAATAAAGTCGGGTCCACTTCCTGGGTTCTCTGATGGAAGACTTCTGTTGGGGTGAGCTGCAGAGTAGAAGCCATCTGAGTGGGCTTGCCACAGGGTGAGACTTGTGTGCTGGCTTTAAAGTCCTGAACAGACTCTGCTGCTTGATGGCAGCCTGTCCAGAATGACCGTCTGTCATAAACTTGCTATTTCTTTGTGCTGCTGTTACCTGGCATGTTTAAGTAATGAAACAGCTGCTGCATTTCAATAGACAAAGGCTTACAGTATGTCTGAGGCAAGGCATTTATTGCCGGGCTTTAAACATCTTAAACAATTCCATATGGAGACTTGAGTGGCAGAACACTTAATGTAAACTTTTAAAGGAAGCTGCCCACCAAATTCTGAACTTTATGAAAGTTGGCTGAAACACATTCTTTTTCAGAAGGCCAAGTAGCCATTCCCATTTCAAAGAGGAAAGGCCACTGCGCTACTTTCGATAGATCAGGAAGCAACAGAGGACCCCGTTTTAGATATTTATTGGTTCTGGAGGAACGACTGGCTTTCCTGCTCACACCCATTTATAGAAGCAGCAGGGATCAGGGGATAGAATTTAGAATAGGGGTCAAACAATTAGTTTTCTAGTGGTTGTGATTTTGTTATCAATTCTTTCACTTGAAAATCTCTACTTTGAATCAAATGAAAAAATCAACACATATGCATAGCACAGTGCTGGTTGTTCATGGTGTTTCAGTGTCCTTGGACTCAACTGGGCACTTCTGGAATGAACAAACAGGGCTTGGGCATTCTGTAAGATCCCCTGAGATTACAAGGGCATTTAAATAAGACATATCTATTTTTGCATATGTGGAATTATACGCATAATTTAAAAATACATCATATATATATCATATATATGGCTTTTAAAAGATACAGTTTAAAACACACATACAGTAATACTCAAGGAAAACAGTCATTCCAGATATGTAAGATTATTTCTGGTAGATACAAAAATTAAATTGCAAACAAAGATAACCATTATTTCATAAGAATTCAGCATTACAGGCTGTTTTGCTTTTCCCATGTTCCTGTTAGTCTCTGCTCCAAGGTTTGCCCTTAGAGAGCGAGTCTTAATTGAAGTATCCCTTCTCATGACTCTCCCCTGAGATCTCTCAAGACAACCAGCAGAGCTTTATCTCCAAGGATAACACCCTCAGGTGGGGAGTTTCACCATTTCATTAAAGCAAGAAAACACACCAGTAAGGAACCAAGGAAGCCACCCCTATATTTCTCTCTATGTGCAGTATGTGTTTTTCTTGAGAAGGTGAAAGTAGGATAGCTTTGCAATAGAGTTTTTCCCCCCCTTTTAACTCATTTGTGTCAAACTACTCCTCACAGCTCTAGACTGGAAGTACTATTTCCTGTGCTAATGATTTAGTATCCTGTAAAGTAAAGTTGTGCTTGAACTAAAGGCAGAGCTAATGACTCTTGGTGAAACAGTGAAAAGATAAATGATCCTTAATCAAGACAATGTTTAAATAAGCAAGTGCCTGGATATACCACAGTAAAACAACTTGAATTTCACTTAAGTAAAGTGAAGAGGGTAATTTAAAAAATACACTGACTATTTGGTACTTTACATTTTTCTAAATGGCTTACAGTCACATTTATTATAATCTCAGACTGTTCTGTGAGATTCCTACTGTGTTCCTACGGTGGTTTTAGAAGTGGCTCACTTCAACTCAGGGGGGCAAAATGATTTGCTTCAGGTCACACAGCAGGCTTTTGGTCAAGTTTAAGGATACAATTCATAGCTTCCACATTTCCAATTCATTGTTTATCTGCTGCTGATACCTCAAAGCATCCTGCTAACCTTGTTTGAACACACACAATGTGTATGAAAATAGAGTTAGTTAAAAACAATATTGTTCATATGAGTGCTTGGGGTTTCTTACAGTCCTGGAATGCAGAGATCATGGACAATGAATGGGCTATCATACTTAGAAATAAAATTTTGAAATGAATCTTGAAATATGGATAAAGATTATTTTTAGTTCTTAAATGGACAACCATGTTAATTTCTTGCAGTACTAATTTCAGTATTAATTTCACAGTACTTTCATACATAACTATCTTCTGGAACAAATCCCTCAGTCAGATATACTTAATATAATATGTTTTCTACATTTGGAGCAAACAGATAGATACACAAAAGTTAAGTGACTCACCTTAGGTCGACAGAGTCCTTAGCAGAACCAGGTTTAGAACCAGGTTTCTCTTAAATTCTACTTTGGGGCTCTTTTTACTGCTTTGCCATTTAATTTTTATTTCTTAACTAAAAACCTTGCTTATAATTTATCACTGGTTTAAATAGAACAGATGTGCTTGGAAGATAACTAGAAATAAAATTGTTGGTGTCTCACTTGTCATGATTCTGAAATGTCCTCTATAAAATACCTCATTGTAGCCTATCTTAAAAGACAGATTCTCCAATAACTTGTGGTATTATTTGTATTGTAAAAAGAAGTAAACCAGACAACATAATTTAAGTATCATATTCTGACTATTATAAATAACCTTGAACAGAGAGAGATCTGGACCACATAGATCCATTGATGGCTAGTCTATCAGGATACTTTGAGATCTGAGGTTATATCATCCTTACCTTAGAAAAGCAAACTTCACTGACTTTGTATCCAAGGGTATAAAGCAAGAAGCTCTTTCTAAGGTTAAATTAGCGTTGCATAGTTTTTAGAAGCTGATAATAATTATATTGACATATAGTGTGTGTGTGTGTGCACGCATGTACATGCAGGGACAAATGTATCCTCTGCCTTTAATCTCAATGTCTAGGAAACAGGGCATCTGGTTTTATTACTGGCTTTGCAATTGATGTATGTTATGCCCATGACTATGCTGTTTTTGCTCTGCTTTATTAGGGCAAAACTCACACCCTTCTAGAAGAGAGCCAGTGGGGGACACCTTCGTATAGCTATAAGTTTTGGGTTTTCTTTCATTGGTCAGTCACTTACCACTTGAAATGGGAAATGATGGACCAGGGTAACAGGTATTTCAACTATCCAGAAAATATCACAGAGAATGTGTGCAACTTCCACACTAGGATGGGTTAGAAGTTAAAAGGGAATAGCTTATCATCACTTACGTTATTGATCATAAGATGCATTATCGTTTTTGGAATTAGGTCTCGGATACATTTGTTGATAATAGACATGTAGGAATCTACGAGGTTGCGAATGGTCTCCACTTGCCTCTCCAATTGCGGGTCCATGGAAAAGTTTTCTGCTTGGCCATTCTCGTCATTTTCAGTCTAACAGAAAAGAAACAAACCATGGATTATCTCATATTCACTCAGAAGAAAATAAGATACCAGACATTATCAGATGATCAACTTCTGGTGAGCATACAGCACCCATCCACTGGTTCTGAAAAGAGATCAGAACCCTGCCGTTGTTATTATTCCATCTTCGACCTGCCACATTCTAGGAAAAGCGAGTACTCTAATTCTGAACGAATGATGAGATGAATAACCAAATAAACAATGTACCTAACAACATGCCTCTGGAGAACAATCTAACCTTAAGCCACTTGCAAGCTGGCCAAAGAACTGAATCCAAACGTGTGATGCAGATGTAAAGCACTTGGGAGGAGTCTCCAGGGGGGGTCTACAGATTGGAAGTAAACTTGGTGTTGTTCTGGCACTGCTGGACCTGTTCTGGTCCAGATCAGCATTGGGATCAGCCCAGAGTCAAAACTAAATCTCCTAGAACTGGCCTGGGGCCAAAATAAGAGCTATAGATGATAATTTATATTCCATGCACTTGCTGGAATTTCTTACGAAAATTCAAGCTTCTGTCATCATTGCTAAAGGCTGACTCCATTGTGAAAAACGTACAATTTTAACTTCCAACTTGTTATTCTTTGAATAAAACGGAACACATCTATATACAAAGAACTTATTTATGTAACATGAGAAAAGCATCTGTTTTCTATACAATGGGACTAGAGTTAATCAATTTTGGCTTATCCACCAGAGGCTGGGGTAGAATGGGATCCTCATCATTAACGGCTGACCTATTGGCTTGGCACTGAAATCAATTTAGAGCAAATGGTCTCCATTTCAAGTCAGGTTGAACCATCTAAGCCCCAGAACATGATACATATATTGCTAGTGGTCTGGCTACTTTCTAGCATTTGAAAAGATTTAATTACGAATGTTAAAGGGGGAAATAATTTATTGCTTCCAATGTAGACATGAAGTACTTTTCTTTGGAAATGTACAAACTTTGATCTGCCAGGTTTTCAGTTATCCAATCAGTTCTAGGCAAAGCACTGTGATAAGCCCGGCTCGGTGGCTCAGCCTGTCATCCCACGCTTTGGGAGGCTGAGGTGAGTGGATTGCCTGAACCCGCGGGTTCGAGACCCGCCTGGGCAACTTGGCGAGACTTCATCTTTACAATAAATCAAAAAATCAGCCGGGCGTGGTAGCGCATGCCTGTAGTTCCGGCTACTTGGAAGGCTGAGGCGGAAGGATCGCTGGAGCCCAGCAGGTCGAGGCTGCAGTGGCCGGGAGCGGCCTCTGCACTCCAGTCTGGGCGACAGAATGAGACTACAACTCAAAAAAAAAAAAAAAAGCACAGTGATAAACAGTTTAACTAAATCCTTAAAAATGACAAGCCTTTCCTTTGAATCAGTGTTCATGTGTGGAAGGCATATTTACAGACCACAAAATCAACAATAACAAAGATAGAAATTAGTCCTAATCATTAATATACGCTTCTCTCACTTAGAAATAACTAATGTTTTTTAACCAACAGGGGAGAATAATAGATGCTCAACTCATCTGTCGGTCCTGAGAGGAGGGGCCCCTGCTTCAAGACAGCAGTGAGGACATTTCTGAGGCATCTCGCTGCCATGCAGCAAGGCAGAGGACTGGAAGGTTCATAGTGACAGGTGTTCCACTATACTGTCTATTTTAAAACACTCTTTGGTCACTGAAATAAATAACTAAAGTCCTATGTAGTTATTTCTTTTTTTACTGGTTTGTAATATAGGTACAATAGGACCTGGGATAACTAAGTTAAAAGCTAATGCCACAAAGTGGTAGAAGGATAGTGCAAAAGTCAGCCAAAAGTCAGTGGTGAAAACTCAAATCATGTTTCTAAACTTCTTTCCAGGGCATACATATCACTTTAAATCTGCAAGTGTGCACCACATACACCAAAATTCTGAATCAATCATCACTGTAATGCCATTTCATCAGGGTATTGTATTTTAACATGCTATCTTTAGGTTCAAATTCAAGCCCTATCATTTGGTTGTGCGGCCACACTTTGATTACCTAATGTGACTAAGACTCAACTTCTTCATCTTTAAAATGGGGAAGTACTTACCTGAAAAACTTGTGGAGCTAAATATAGATGATGTGTATGAAACGTCCTAGCAGAGGGCCTCATGAGTGCTCAATAAATATTAGTTTCTTTCCTTTCTGAATATTCATGGAACAAGAAGGAGTTGCTTGACTCCAACACACATTATAAAAAATTAAGATGAAGATTTTGAACATTTTCAATTCAAGCGATATAAAAATGCCGTGTGTGTGTGTGTGTGTGTATACACACACACACACACACTGGGTGCCAAAAAGAAAGCATACACATTTTAAGAGATGCTGTCTATGTGTTACTTTTCGATGTTGAATTGAATTATGGTAACAAAGCGTACACGTTCGTTCATAAGATGGCGTTAATCAAATGAATGCTAGTGTCACCATGTGACAGGCAGGACAGTCACAGAAAATGGCAGAAACACGGTTGTTGTTCGAGGAACGCAAGATCATTTTAAAGTGGTATTTGAAATTTGAGAACGTTGTGGAAGTACAATGACAATGGGGGTGTGGGTATGCAATAGAACCTCCAACATGCCTAACAACTGCACGCATTTGTGATGAGTTTGAGACACATGGTACTGTGTGCACAAGGAAGATCCAGGAGGACTCGCACAGCAACAAGTCCTGCTTCTGCGATGGTGTACCCGCTTGCCACAAAAGTCTACCAAGCAATGTGCACATGAGACAGGAGTTAGCAGAACAAGTATATGACTCATTCTTAAACAACAAACTAGAAAGTTTTCATCCCAAGATTATTGCATGCACTAAATGAAGACAACCCTGATCAAAAGGTGCGTACTGTGAGTAGTTCTAAAACACAGTATGAAAGGATGAGGAGTTTGTCTGATGAGGCACAGTTTAACTGAATGGAACAGTGTGGTTGAGTTTCCCCCGTGTTCTCTTGACTTGACATCCCTTGATTTCTACGGATGGGGGAACTTAAAGGATGTGGTGTACTGAAGAAAACCGGCTACACTGGCAGTACTTGGGGGAAAAGATTGAAATGGCATGTGCAGCGATACAAATGGACACTTTGTTCAACATTGCTCATGCAGTGGTTTGCGGTAATCAGAAGTGTCTGGATGCTGATGGTAACCACTCTGAGCACCTCTTGTAATTGTAGAAGTCAAACGTGACTTGTTTCCATCTTTTTTTATCAGTTTATATTGAGTATTCCAATTTTAATACAGTATTTTCCTTTCTTAAAATGTGTATACTTTTTTGGCGCGTGCCCACATGTGTGTGTGTGTGTGTGTGTGTGTGTGTGTGTGTGTGTGTGTGTGTGTATTTACACCTCCATGTTTTCTGCAAACCATTCCTCTTGCCTGGAACCTCCTCTTCCCACCACCCTTTGCCCCCTGTGAAGACCTCTCATTATCTAAGGACCTGCTCCACCATCACCTTTCCTAGTCAAGCTCCCTGTGGCCCTCAGACCCTCCACTACCACCTCCTCTGCACTTAATCAGTACTTGTAGTCACTTTCATTACTTAATATCACTATGGGATTTTGTTTATCTTTCCTTCCTCAGCGCCTAGTACAGAGCTTGGTGCATGGGAGGAGGAGGGTGAGAGGAGGGGTTAATGCTATAAATGGGGTTCCCCAAGTCAAGGGAGCCACTGCAGTGCATTTCAGGGTCTCCAGGAAGGCCTACTTGTTAGAGAAACCAGAGACCAAAGAAACGCCAATTTGAAGAGTAAGGATCTACTACTACTTGATAATAATGAGGATGATAAAATGATTATGAAATTATGTATATAAATGAGAACAGATGACCTATAGATTTGTGAAGAAATCATCTACATAAAGCAATATAAAGATCCATTATGAATACAGCATATTTCAGTGTGTCTTTCTGGCCTAAAACATTCTTCAATTTTGCCATTGTGTTTAGCAGTAGGAAATGATTGCATTTCAACAACAGTCTACTATTTCTCCCCAGGAACAATTATTGAGCATGTACTGGGTTCCAAGTATTGTGCTAAGCACTTTACATTGAAGATCTGCACCACAACCTTAGAACATGGGTACCATTATTGTCGAGCTATGGAAGAACACACTGAGGCTCTGAGAGCTGAATTGTTCAATAGGTGTAAGATGAATATGACTTTAAACCAATTTTTTCCCTTAGCCATAAAAAAAGAACACGTTATGAAATGACAAAATATCCATAATATATTAAGTTAGTTTTATAGGTAAAATAATAAGTGTAAAGAGAAGTTTCTAGGCAAAAAATATTCTTAAAGTACTGGTATTTGCAAAAAATATGTGCTAAAAGAGAAAAGCAGTCTACACGGCATTTATTAACATTAACCTCTAGAAATATGAAACACCAAGAAATTATATCACCATCCACATTTTCATATAGAAACACTGCAATTCCCCATTTCACACCTTTCTTAACATTAAGCCTTGCTTTACCTTTTTGCATACCAAAATATGCAAAAGATACTGACTTTCACTTTTTAAAACCAGGCGCAATTAAAAAGCAAAGTGCCAGAGTAAATGAAGAACACTGGTTTACTTTTCAACATTAAAAACACAGAGGCTTTCCAAAATAACCAGTAAACAATTTGAAATTCTCTTTAGCTTTTGGAAATACTGGTAGACATGCAGTCATGCAAATCCTACTTATTCTAATAACACAGTGGACGAGATGGGGAGTCAGGGAATTAATTTGATTTCTGATTTTTGAAAGAAACAAACAGTATGCCCCTTCTAATATGTCTAAGATGAGAGAGAAAAAATGTATATAGATGGAGTTTTTCTTTCAATTGAGTAACTGCCGAGAGCAAACATCCCCTTTTCTCCAACTCCAGTTTTAACCAAATTCTCCACTGTGCTCTTTTCTGTATGTATACTGTATTACTATGTTTTTTTCTTTGTTTAAATTATAGGATTGCAATAGGATTCTTTGCAGTCGAAGCACTGAAGTGACAGCTGTTTATCATTATCCTCATCAAGGGAATGTAAAATAAAAATAGTAATTTGTCTCTGATCTTTCAGGCAAAAAAGAATCATCTGCAAACATTTAACCTTTTATGTGCAGGTTCAGTGATGCTGTTTACAAAATGTGAATAATAATGTAGAAACCAGCTTTCTTCTGAAAAATACAATAGACAGGCTTTCCTATTGCTATGTTTTTTCTTAATAGCTTTTGAGAAATCTAATTCAATTTAAACAGCAAAAAAAAGTCCAGTATTGTAAATGTGAAGTTGTTTATTAAAATTACCATAACTTTCTTTCTTATTAAATGGTTTGCACAGTACTTAAGAACTAGGCTGCTTTATAAAATTTTAACTTATTTTAAAAATATTATTATCATTTTTTTAGAGACAGGGTCTCGCTTTGTCACCCAGGCAAGAGTGCAGTGGCATGATCATAGCTCACTGCAGCCTTGAACTCAAGGGATGGCCTCCCACTTCAGCTTCCCAAGTAGCTGGGACTACAGGCATGTGCCATCGCACCTAGCTGTTTTTATTTAAATTTTTAATTTTGTGGACACAAGGTCTCACTATGTTGCCCAGGCTGGTCTCAAACTCCTGGTCTCAGAAGATCCTCCTGTCTCCGACTTCTGAGTAGCTGAAAGTTTTAAATGAAAAGTTTTCTTTTAAAGCAAGGATTCCTCACCTATGGGAATGATTCCTGGTCTGTTAGGAACTGGGCCACATGGCAGGAGGTGAGTGGCAGGCAGGCAAGCGAATCTTCATCTGTATTTACAGCTGCTCCCCGTGGCTCACATTACCACCTGAGCTCCGCCTCCTGTCAGATCAGCGGCAGCATTAGATTCTCATAGGAGCACATTGTGACTGCGCATGTGAGGGATCTGGGTAGCATGCTCCTTAAGAGAATCTAATGCCTGATAATCTGAGGAGCTGAGGTGGTGATGTTAGTGCTGGGGAGCGGCTGCAAATGCAGATTGACATTAGCAGTGAGGTCTGACTGCACATCCCGCCCCTTCTTCATCTGTGGAAAAATTGTCTTCCATGAAATAGGTCCCTGATGCCAAAAAGGTTGGGGATGGCCGTCTTAAAGTTTTAAACAGGTGAGGGAATGCAAGTGCTAAATCAGAAATAAGTTTCACCATACCTTGAAGTATCCATTATGGAGGCTTTGGACTTTACTGGAATGTTTAATTTTTGTGTGTTTTGTTTTTGTCTTTTCTTTTTCCCTAACTCTCAATTGATCATGTCACAGACTTATTTGAGGACTATGGAAACCATCTAAATAATGTTAGTCACTTTAATTCTTTAAAAGTGGAGTAACAGAAATGGCAAGCATCCAGGCAGTAATCTGTACATAAAAATACTGTAAAGCTAAGGAGGGTGGGAAGGACGCTGCATCTCTCCTCACCCGCAGGGAGTACTGACCAATAATCTGCAGACCTACATGGGTGAGTTTCTCCAGATAACCAATGCTTGTCCCCTTTTAAGCATCTATTATTGTACAATTCTCTACTATCATAAAGAGCAAAAAAATTATTTAACTCTTTCTTAGTGGATCATCATCACTACGAAAAACAGTTATAGTGGTAAAGCGACTTTGAATTTTCCAGCCCTATATTGTCGAGAAAGTTTCCACTGAAAACCTTTCCTCATCCCAATTGTTCACTTCTAAGTTGATGAGACTAGAAGGGCCTGCTTCTAAGCCAAAGATAGAACATGTGATGATAGTACTCACTTATAAGTGAGAACATGTGGTATTCAGTTTTTTTGTGTCTGTGATAATTCACTTAGAAAGATGTTCTCTAGTTGCATCCATGCTGCTTCAAAGGACATGATTTTGTTCTTTATGGCTGTGTGGTATTCCACAGTGCATATATATGACATTTTCTTTATTCAGTCCCCTTTCGATGGACATCTGGCTTGGTTCGTTTTTGCTATTGTGAATAGTGCTGCAATAAACATACAACTGCAGGTGTCTTTTTGGTAGAACGACTTATGCTCCTTTGGGTATATTCCCAGAAGTGGTATTGCTGGGTTGAATGGTAGGTCTATTTTTGGTACTTTGAGGAATCTCCAAACTGCTTTCCACAGGGGTTAAATTAGCTTACATTCCCACCAACACTGTACAAGTGTTCCTGAAGGCTTTTTTAAAATTCAGAATGATTCCTTTGCTGATGCTAGTTCTGTAACATAACTATCATCACAGTGTTTACATATTGAAGTAATCAAATATTACAAACACAAGAAAAATCTCAGAGGTTTCATTTGTAAGAAGATAATACTTGAAGACTAGGGGAAAATGACACAAGAGTAATCTGTGCTTTAGGGATTCCAACTTCATTATCTAAAAATGCAAAACTATAGGGAAATTTTAAATTATTACATCCACGACATTGTTTGTTTAGCAGGTGTTCTTAAAGATAATTCATTTTAGAATGAGAGTATTCAGGGCTTCTAAAGAACTGGATCTCGTTACAAAGACTGAAAAGTGGGCAAAAGTATGGAAAAAAATCACAAATATTTTAAAGCAAAATCTGTCCATTGTTTTGCCCCTCAAAAACATTTACATAGATGAGTACAGATATACTGTAAGTAAAGTTAATAAAGCCCTAGAGAAAACAAGCGTTATAAAATCAACTACTATGAAAGCAGCATGGGAGGTCAAAATAAAACTACAGAGCAAGATAACAGCATGGGCATACAGTTCTTACTTTTTCTTTATATTATGAAGTGCATAATCTTTCAAAGTTCAATGTAAATACAACTACACTTGCTTTACATACAGAAACTTCCTGGTAAAAGAAAAGAATGCAATGCATTAAAAATACAATACATACACACAACAACAAAACTCTGTGAACAGAAAAATTTCTTTCAAGAGTATAGAAAAAAGGATGAAGACTTTTTAAATAGCAGCTATAATGAAGGGGTTTCTCTGAGGATGCACTGAACACTGTAGTTGATAAAGCTGTCACTCACATTCAACTGCAGAACTCTCCGAAGGCCTCACGATAGCTTTGTCAGACGTCCCTACATATGAATTAGTGAGTACACCTTTCTTAGACATTCCAGGGCCCACTGGCCTTACCAGATGATCCAGATTTAAAAACAAACAAACAAACAAACAAAACCTAAACGCCATTTTTGGAAATAAATTTAGGTTCATTTCTGTTAATAAAAGAGATGAAAGTAAAATTGGAAGAAACCTGCCAGGTTCAGCTATTGCAAATTTCTTGTTACCAATACCCAAAGACAGAATATGTGATGACAGCACTGGGCCACATCTGACTGGGTCATCACACAGATAACATGCTCATGTCCCAGAGTTGGAGAGCGGTTTCCAAAGCTGGAAAAACAGAACTTCTTCAGTCACTGTAAATACTCAGGCCCAATTAAGAAATAAACTAGGCCGGGCTCGGTGGCTCAGCCTATAATCACAGCACTTTGGGAGGCCGAGTCGAGTGGATTGCCTGAGCCCATGGGTTCAAGATCCGCCTGGGCAACTTGGCGAGACTTCATCTCTACAATAAATAAAAAATTAGCCGGGTGTGGTAGTGTACACCTTCCAGCTACTTGGAAGGCTGAGGCAGAAGGATTGCTGGAGTCCAGCAGGTCAAGGCTGCGATGGCCAGGAGCATGCCACTGCACTCCGGCTTGAGTGACAGAGAGAGACTCCAACTCAAAAAAAAAAAAAAAAGAGAAATAAACTAAAATTTAAAGAAGCTTGTCTCCTACACTTAGGCAGACTTTGAATTTATAGAAAAAACAAATTTGTAAAGATGACAAGTAAGAAATACGCTGAGGATATTAAAAATGACTGATATTGAGAATAAGATTGATCAGACAAAAATCTATATTCTGAGAGAAATAACCATGGGTTTGGAGTTTATTTTCTTTTATTACTCCTTTTTATCCTTCTTCTGAAATTGAGTGTGTGTGTGTGTGTGTTGCCCGCTTGACCATATGGAGGATGTAAAGTACAGAAAGCAAAACTGTCTTGCTTCACTCAAACCTGGTGTTTGCTTTGGCCATCATATTTGTCTAATCCTAATAAAGTAGCAAAAACTAAGAGGGGCAAGATGAAAATTAATACCATTCTAAGGTCACTTTTACAATTAGCTTTGTGATTAGTGAAGTTAGAGTTAAAAAGTTACTCCACTTCCCTGGGCCTTCATCCATGCTTGTAAGTGGGGATTACACTAGCACCTTACACATTTTAAAGCACAGGGCAGGTGAAATATCACCAAATGAGAATGCAGCGAGGCAGCTGCCACAGTGCCAGACATATAGCTAAGTGCTCAAGAGTAGTTAACGATTTTTATTATTTGAGACAAGTGATGTATAATCATAAATGATATTAAGTGACACCTGAGTTTACAAAATTTATAAATATGAGCTTGGCTTAAAAAAAGAATTCGCAAGGCCCCTTGCAGACGGATTCTTTTTCCTCAAGAGTGTTTTCTAAATCTGAGAAAGAAATCAAGTTACAATCTTACTAAGAAATATTTGTGGGTTTATTATACCATATGTATCCGATACTTCACTGAGTATGAGAACACAGATTTAATCTCCAAAGGCCTTTTCAGTCTCCAGCTCTAACATTCTGTTACTGTGAGAAAAGGAAGGTATATTAGGTCAGAGCTATTCAGAAATGGCATGGGTCTAGGGAGCACCAATTCACTACAATAATTCAAGCAGTCTGCTAGACATGCTAGGAAAAGCACAGAGTTTCAGTGAGTGAGAAGGTGCACTGGAACATATGGCTTCTGAGAACTCTTCCAGAGATTTTGTGATTCAGTTAAACTGGTTGGTTCTACTGCTTCTTAACTCTGAAATCTTAGGCAGGTTAATTAATCTCTATGTGCTTCAGTTTTCTGTCATATAGAGTAATACTATCTACAATAGTATTCCTATAATCTTCCCTCTGAGTATTTATAGGTTTTGGTATGTTGTGTTTCTATTTTTATTTAATACATTTTTATGGGGTCGTATGGAAGGTGAATTTTTAGATCTTTTAGGAATTGCCACATGCTGTTTCCACAGAGGCTGTACTAGTTTGCACTTCCACCAACAGTGTAGAAATGTTCCCTTTTTGCCGCATCCTCGCCAGCATCTGTTGTGTTTTGAGTTATTGATGATGGCCATCCTGACTGGAGTTAGGTGGTATTTCAGTGTAATTTTAATTTGCATTTCTTTGATGACTAGTGATGCTGAACATTTTTTCATGTATCTGTTGCCTGCTTGTATGCCTTCTTTTGAGAACTGACTATTCATATCTTTGGGAATGTACCCAGAAGAATCCAAATCACTCTATAAAAAAGATACCTGTACATATATGTTCATCACAGCATGGTTTGCAGTAGTAAAAATATGGAACCAACCTTGCTGCCCATCAAAAGATAACTGGATAAAAAAAAATATGGTACATATTCACAATGGAATATTACACAGCCATAAAGAACTAAATCATGAACTTCATAGCAACCTGGATGGACTTGGATTCTGTAATACTGAGCGATCTTTCATAGAAACAAAGAACTGAGTATCACATGCTCTCATTCATAAGCGGACCTTGAACAATTATTGTAATACTGTAAGAAAAAGATTGGCAGTAGCAGGAAACTGCCGGGGTCGGGGGGGGAAGCGGGATTGGGAGTCTGCCTGGGGCGGGGGGGAGCACTTCATCAACAAGGGTACCTGCATAACGAACATTTGTATGCCTAACCTTGAATTGTACCCCACATCTTTAAAGTAAATTAAAAGTTAAAAAAATAAAATAAATAAATTTAATTTAAAAAATTTAAAAAATTTAAATTTCTTTACTGACTCATTGGTTGTTCTGCTTCAGGTTGTTTAATTTCCAAGAAGAATGACAAGTTCTTGTATTTAATTTCTAGTTTTATTTTATTATGGTTGGAAAAGATACTTGACATAATTTTGATTTAAAAAAATTTGTTTAGACTTGTTTTGTGGCTTAATATACAGTCTATCCTGGAGAATGTTCCATGTGCTGCTGAAAAGAATATGTATTCTCCAGCTGTTGCAAGGATTGTTATGTAAATGTCTTTTAGGTTTGTTTGGTTTATAGTACAGTTCAAATTCAATGTCTCTTTGTTGCTTTTTTTGTCTAAATGATCTGTCTGATGCTCAGTGTAAGGCACTGAAGTCCTCAATTTTTATTGTTTTGGGATCTATCTCTACCATTAGATTTAATAGTACTAATATTTGTTTTATATATCCTAGTACTCCAGTGTTGGGTACATATGTATAATTGTTATATCTTCTTGGTGAATTGACTTCCTTATTATATAATGCCTTATCTTTGTCTCTTTTTACCGTTTTTTACTTAAAGTCTGTTTAATCTGATATAAGTACAACTACTCCTGCTAATTTTTGGTTTCTGTTTGTGTGGAATATCTTTTTCCATTTCTTCACTTTCAGTCTGTGTCATTACAGGTAAAGTGAGTTCTTTGAACCCAACTAGTTGGGTAATTTTTAAAATCCATTCAGTCTATATCATTTAATTGGAAAATATACTCCACTTACACTCACAGTTAGTGATAGGTGAGGGCTTACTCTTGTCATTTTGTTGTTTTCTGGTTGTTTTTTATATTCTTTTTGTCTCTTTTTTTCCTCTCTTATTGTTTATCTTTGCAATTTCACAGTTTTCTGTCATGATAAGATTTGATATCTTTCTTTTTCTCATGTGTGCATCTGCTCTATCAGTGAATTTATTTTTTAGAGACAGGGTCTCACCCTGTCATCCAGACTGAAGTGCAGTGGAGTGATCAAAGCTCACTGTAACATTGAACTTCTAGACACAAATAATCTTCCCATTTCACCCTCCCAAGTAGTACAGGCTTGCACACAACACTCAGCCAATTTTTAAGTTTTTTGTAGAGATGGGATCTTGCTATATTGCCAACATTAGTGTCAAACTTCTGGCCTCAAATGATCTCCTACCTTGGCTTCCCAAAGTTCTGGGATTATAGGTATGAGACACTGCACTTAGTCTCTCAATGAGTTTTATACTTTCATGTGTCTTTATGATGGTATACTTATTGTTCTTTTGCTTTTAGGGTATAGAACTCCCTTAAGCATTTCTTGAAAAGGCTAGTCTAGTGGTGATGAATTCTCTCCATTTTTGCTTGTCTGGTAAAGAGAAGACTTTATTTCTGAAGGGTAGCTTTTTTGGCTATACTATTCTTGGCTAGCAACATTTTTTCCTTTCAGCACTTTTAATATATTGTTCGAGTCTTTCCTAGCCTATGAGGTGTCAGCTGAGAAATCTGTTGATGGTCTAATGGGAATTCCTTGATGCTTTTCTCTTGCTATTTTTAGAATTCTTTGTCTTTTGACAGTTTACTATAATGTGCCATGGAGAGGACCTTTTTGAATTGAATACATGTGGGGACTTTTGAGCTTCTTGAATCTGGATGTCCATATTTCTCCCAAGACATGGGAAGTTTTCCGTGATTATTTCATTAAATAGGTTATTTATACTTTTTCCCATCTCTTCTTCTTCTGAAATTCTCATACTGTGAATGGTGATGCTTAATGATATCCCATAAGTCCCATAGGCTTTTGTCATTCTAAATTATTTTGTATTTTTGCATGAGTTGGCTTTTTTTTTTTTTTTTTGAGTTGGAGTCTCACTCTGTTGCCCAGGCTGGAGTGCTGTGGCATGCTCATGGCCACCCCAGCATTGATCTGTTGGGTTCCAGTGATCCTTCTGCCTTGGCCTTCCAAGAAGCCAGGACTACAAGTGTGCTATCACGGCTGGTTAATTTTTTACTTATTGTAGAGACTGTAGAGACGAGGTCTCGCCGAGTTGCCCGGGCTGGTGACTGGGCTATTTCAAAAGACCTGTCATTCAGTTTAAATTTTTTTCTTCTGCTTAATATGTCTGTTGTTGAAGCACTCATCTGTGTTTTTTATTTCGCTTATTGAATTCTTCAGTGTCAAGATTTCTGTTTGGTTCTTTTTATGATACCTATCTCCTTGTTAAATTTCTCATTCAGAAAAATATAAAATGCATCCTGAATTTGAGACTCATCCTTGTACAGAGTCCATGTTTTAATATATGTGCTACTGAAGCTAGTACCCATGAATGGTTTTCTAACCTGTGGATTTTCCAGACATTCAGTTGGGTTCTGATATTAACATATCATCTATTTGGTTGTGCATAAATAATCAACTAGGCTCGGTGGCTCAGCCTGTAATCCCAGCACTTTGGGAGGCCGGGTGAGTGGATTGCCTGAGCCCATGGGTTTGAGATCAGCATGGGCAACTTGGTGAGACCTCATCTCTACAATAAATCAAAAATTAGCTGGGCGTGATAGTGTGCACCTATAGTTCCAGGTACTTGGAAGGCTGAGGCGGAAGGATCGCCAGAGCCCAGCAGGTCAACGCTGGGGTGGCTGTGAGTGTGCCACTGCCCTCCAGCCTGAGCAACAGAGTAAGACTCCAACTCAAAAAGAAAAAAATCCTAATCACAGAGATAAAGATCATCCTTCTTTTCCCAAATCAGATACATTTGACAATAATCATTGTTTCATTGAAAAGTTTGTCAGAGGGCTAAGATAAAATTTACTAATTAAATTGATATTGGAGAAAGCTTGTGAGATTTTCTTTGTATTTGTTTGATTTTGAATCTAGGTCTGCTTCAGTATGTCATAATGTATATACACTGAAGGTTTTAACAGTTTGTAAAGCTACTACTCTTATGACAAATCTTGTATCTTTAAGGATTATGAGTACTCACATCTAGTGTTGGTTTTTTTACTCTTCTCCATGCACTCATCTACAGGATGTGTAACTCATAATTTTGCTTGCCAGGGTAATGCTTAGGTTAAAAACAGGTATAATACAGGGAAAGCTTTACATAACTTTCTAAAGTATTGTTCTCATCTTGGAATTTATAGATATATTCCTAAGGATAAGAAATTTCTTAATGATAAATTAAACATTTTGTGTTCTAATTTTACTATTACCTTTTAAAAATGCAATGACCTCAATGATTACATCTTTATCATTTTATGCATTGATGTTTCAGCTAGCATTTCTAAAAGATAAAGACTCCTTTTCAAATATCATAAACACAATACCATATCACATCAAATATATTTAGCAAGAATTGCTTAACCTCAGTGACTACTTTTAAAAATCTTATTTGAGAAAGTTTAAATACATGTAAAAGTAGAGAGAATAGAGAGACAGGTTTAAATTAGCCTTTAGATGCTGATTACTCAGCATTAACAATTTACACATGGTTAACCTTGTTCCATCTATACTCCTCAACTATTGTGAGGCAAACTCCGGGTATCACATAATTTTATTTTATTATTATTATTATTTTTGAGTTGGCGTCTCACTCTGTCACCCAGACTGGAATGTAGTGGCCACTGCCAGCCACCGCAGCCTCGACCTGCTGGGCTCCGGCAATTCTTCTGCCTCAGCCTTCCGAG
>NW_007257972.1:417009-430404 GCF_000164805.1 Carlito syrichta | reverse complement strand
CTCGAACCCGCGGGCTCAGGCAATCCACTCACCTCGGCCTCCCAAAGCGCTGGATTACAGACTGAGCCACCGAGCCAGGCAGGCCTCACATAATTTTATATGCAAATATTTTAGTATGTGCTCCTAAAAGATAAGAACCTTAAGAAAACATAACCATATTACTATTATCACATCTAAAAATATCAATAATAACTTTTAACATTGCATATAATATTGTTATCATTACATTTCCCCAACTGTCTTTGAAAAATGTTTTTAAGTTTATGTGTTCAAATTGAAATAACACATAAATAATTGAAATAAGTCTACAAACTGTGATTGGTATATATGTCTCTTTAGTCTGTTTTAATCTCTAGACTTCTCTTCCATATCTTTTTTAAAAATTGTTATTGTTGCTGCGATTGTTTTAAAAAAAATAGACTATTTTGTCCAAAAGATCCCACCCTGCCCCCCCAAGACTGGTTCTGGCTGATTGCATCCTCTGCATATCAGTTAGTGTGCTCCTCCACTCCCTGTATTTCCTATAATTTAGTACACAGAACTTCTTTAACTGCCTCTTTTTGAGTTAGGAAAAGGCATCTACATAAAAAATGTCATGCAAACTAGATACTTGTGTTGTAGAGCAGAAAATGACAGCTTCATGCATAGTGTAAACATAATTTTCTGCTGTGTTTGTAGGGTCTATCTTAGTTTAAATCAGTTTGTTGAGGAATAGATAATTATTAAAATTAACCCATGCTATATATTAAACATTTAACATATGGGGAGAAATATGCTAGGTTTCCTGAGAGTAAAGGGACAAACACAGCACAATTTGTGCTCCTAAGAAGTTTACCTTCTAAGTGAAGAGGAACCAATTAACAGCACTAAGCATTCTTATAAGTTTAGGGGTATAATTGGCTTTTTTAAGAGAGAAGAGATTTCTAGAGGCTTTAGGAAGTAGGCAAAGTTGTAGACAGAAAGTGCATAAGCACTGACCTGGTTGTATTGGGGCATGCAGACATCAAGAAGGCATCCAGGCAAGAGGAACAAAGAAAATGAGGGTACTTGGGAAAGTATTAGGGAGGGCATGGTGGCAAGCACGTTGAGTAGAGAATAATACGGCTGAATTGTGAAATGAGTGGTCAGCTTGTGGAGAACCAAAGTTAGGCTAAAGAGATGGGTGTGGTGGGGCTCGCAAGCCCACCAGAAAGGATATGCTTAAGTGGTGTTTTAGGAAGATTAGGATGGCAGCTGTTTCGACTGCATTTATTTAAGGAAGGTGAAACGGAAGAAGAAAGATCAATTATTGCCTTTGGTAGAAAACTATGTGTGATGGGATAAAAGCCTGGATCAAGCAGGTGGCTATAAAAATGGAGAGGGGTCAGGCTTGGTGGTTCAGCCTGTAATCCCAGCACTTTGGGAGGCCGAGGCGAGTGGACTGCCTGAGCCCGCAGGTTCGAGACCAGACTGGGCAACTTGGCGAGACCTCATCTCTACAATAAAATAAAAAATAGCCGGGCATGGTCGTGCTCGTCTGTAGTTCCAGTTACTCGGAAGGCTGAGGCAGAAGGATTGCCGGAGCCCAGCAGGTTGTTGCTGAGGTGGCCGTGAGCATGCGTGCCACTGCACTCCAGCCTTGGCAAAGGAGTGAGACTCCAACTCAAAAAAAAAGAGAGGAAAGAGTGAACCTTAAAGACATTCTAAACCGGGCTTGGAGGCTCAGCCTGTAATCCTGTGCTTTGGGAGGCTGAGGTGAGTAGATTGCCTGAGGTGCCGGTTCGAGACCCGCCTGGGCAACTTGGCGAGACCTCATCTCTACAATAAATCAAAAATTAGTTGGGCGTGGTAGTGCGTGCCTGTAGTTCCAGGTACTTGGAAGGCTGAGGCGGAAGGATCGCCGGACCCCAGCAGGTCGAGGCTGCGGTGGCCGGGAGCGGCCACTGCACTCCAGACTGGGTGACAGAATGAGACTCCAACTCAAAAAAAAAAAAATAAAAACAAAAATAAAGACATTCTAAAGAAGAAATAATCAGAAAATAATAACAGATTGGATATAAAATTGAGATAAGAGTACCATAACATGCTCAGATGTCCAGTCTTGAAGACTGATATGGTGACTTCATTAACTGGGGTAAATAAACTGAGTCAGGGAAATTGATTTTCATGGAGAAATGAGTTTATTTTTGAGTAAACTGTGTTTGAGTAGGTGCAAAGGATGTATCTAGTAGAAACTGGAATCAGAGAAAGAGCATTCAGAAGTCACAGCAGAAAATGTAGATTTAGAAACCTTTCATACAGAAGTGGAAGCTGGAGTCATAAGAATAAAAAACACACTGAAAAACAATGAGTGTACGGAGAACACCAGACTTAGGTTTATTTGTGTTTAGCAAAGTGCCTGGCCTACTGTGTGTGCTCAGTACATGTTTTCAGAGTGACAGGATGAATAATGGAAGGAAACAAGTAAGGGAAGAGAAAAGTGTTCTGAAATATCTACAATTAAGGAGGTAGAAGAAGTACCAGCAAGGGAGACCAGGGAGTGGAGGAGGTGGGGGGTATGCAAAGATCTGCAACATCCCAGGCTACTTTGGGATAAAAAAAGTTTTTAAGAAAACGCAGTTGTCAACAGTGGCAGGTACTGCGAAGAGGCCAATTGCCAATGGCTTTGTCTGAATGATGTAGAAATCCTTCATGGAGCCTTTTTGTGGGGATGGTGCCGTGGACTGGAGTTTGGAGGGCAGGGCTGCATTAGGCGGGTGAGGTGGAGAATGCAGGAAGGGGAGTGGAAGAAAGTGTAAGTGATATTGTGAGAGCTTGGCAGAAAAATGGGGGAAATAGCAAGGTATCAGGGTTGATCAAATGATTTCTTACAGGGTGGGGAAGATGTGTGTATATGAAGATAAAAAAAGGAGCTGGAAGACAAAAGAAGATACCAGAGATGACATGAAGAAAACAAATGAGATTCCGTGTACGAGTAAAGGAGAAATATCACAAAGATTTACCTTCCATGCCATAATTCCAGCTATATCAGGCCATTCACTATTCCCAGATCAAACCATGCACATCTCAACCTGGTGCTTCTGGCCATGTTGACCTTTTGAATTTGAATGCCCTTTTGCCTAATATCTGACTTCTAAAATATTTCCATTATTTCAGACTTGGCCCAAATATCACCGTCCAAATGTCCCCGTCTATATGACAGGCTAGTCATCAAAGAGGTGAGTAAAAGGAGGGGGAGGTCCCGTAAGCTCTGGGTACCTTGAATTCACAATGGGCCGATTTCACAGCAAGTTTTCTTTTACTGGGAATTCACAGGTGGAAGGACAGAGAAAGGATGAAGATCTAGCATTACTACTGACTAGTGCAGGGAGCCTCACCACAGTCACTAATAACATGGGATGCAGGCATTGCAGAATGATGCCACAGACACTGCTGGGAAGCCAAGCAGGTACTTAGGGTGAGGAGAGAAACTGGCAGGCCAAGGCTTTCTGTGGGGCTGCCAGGAGAATCACCCGGGACACTTTTAGAGAATACTAATATCCAAGGGCCACCATCCTCATAGACTATGATTTAACTGGGGTCTGGGGCGAGGCCTGGAGCATTTGTATTTTTTTTTTTTGAGTCAGAATCTCACTCTGTCACCCAGGCGGAGTGCAGCTCATGGCCACTGCAGCCTCGACCTGCTGGACTCTGGTGGTCCTTTGCCTCAGCCTTCCAAGTAGCTGGAACTACAGGCATATGCCACCACACCCGGCTAAGTTTTTGACTTATTGTAGAGATGAGGTCTCGCCAAGTTGTCTAGTCTGGTCTCGAACCTGTGGGCACAGGCAATCTTCTCACCTCGGCCTCCCAAAGTGCTGGGATTATGGGCATGAGCCACTGCCCTTGGCCATATTTGCATTTTTAAGTGTTCAGTATGAGAACTCCTGCAGTAGAGAGATCTATAGGTCTGGGAAAGGCAGAAGGGGTTAAATGGCTGAAGGTTCTACTGAGGATAGAGGCCGGGATGAAAAAAAAAAATGCTATTATTGTCTCAAGCCTGAAAATTCTCAGTAAAAAGAAGGGTCTGACTTAACATGAAAGTATCATTTTTTTTTAAGATCCAAACGTGATCTCAGCTAGTTTTTACCGGATGGACGTCACCATTCTCTGACAGTCATAATTGGCACAGTGGAAGGCAGATTGTTAAATGGCAAAGGAAAAGTTACAAAGCTTTCTTCTAGTCTTTATTTTAAAAAGAAAGTTGCCTATTCCAGATCAGGCTTGGAGGGTCTTTTTGAGACCCAGTGAGACTGAGGACCAGGGCAGAGGGGACACAGGATGGCCAGAGTGGAATGGTCTGCTGCTCTCCCTTGATACCAATAAATCAAAGGGGCAGGGAACTGGTAGAAAGTTTATTTCTGAATTTGAATCCAGGTAGCAGAGTGGGCTTTTGGCCACTTTGAAATGGTTCTGCTCCCCCTGCAGGCTTTTACAGTTCACTTTTATAAGTCCAGAATTGTTAGTACCTATACATTAGCCATGTGACCAGCAGAGCATTGTATAGAACTTGAGTTTCAACTGCATTTGAAACTCAATAGCGACATTTTTGGGCCCGGACTTCCTGGTGCCAGGTACCAGAGGTATCTCATAGTTTTTGTCAGTAGGGCCTGGCAGAAGCGTTAATCAAGCTTGCCATAGAGTAAAGGGAGTTTACGAGGCCTAAGACAACATGTCCTATGCAAAAGTTATACAAATCACGAGACTTACTTACACTGATGCTATCTTATTCAAACCTATGACTACTAAATGGGGATTTACATTTTTCAGTTGATTGGGCATATTCTACAGGGAAGTCAAGGATACTTTGAAGCTACTTACTGGGAGTGCACAGGAGATAAGGGGACGTGTACCTTTTATTAGCTCTCAGGAATGCACAGGAGGGCTTGAACTCTTGCCATGCCCATAGGGGTTGTGGCAATATGGACAGACATTAGCAGGTCTCTGTATCAAAACCCAAGGTCAGGCAACAGAATCTCAAGAGATGTTCTGCCCAAGGACTGAGAACAGCTCTCTGACTTCAGTTAAAAGTTTTCTCAGTAGCCATTTATGATTCTCATTCATAAATGTGGCTAAACAGTTTTTAAATTCATTTATATTTCCTGCCAGTCCCACTTTTGGGACTAATGAGTTCCACAATTTTATAACCTGCTGTGTGAAGTAGGTTTCCTTTCATTCACCCTAAACTTACTTCACTGGTTTAAATAGTGCTCTCCTTGTCCTAAGAAGAAAAAGTAAACAGAATTATAAGATGAGGACAGATTGGCTGAAGTAAGCAGTGCAGAAAAAGAGCTAGGTGTGATAAGGAACCACAGACGACTCTAAACCCACAGTATAGGTTTAAAAAGCAAATGGGGCTAGAATGCATGAACCAGAGAGACTGAATGTTCCACACAACAATGGCTCCACTGTTCTCAGCACTGTTAGACGCTTCCAGGGCTCTGCATCCTGCTTGGGGCACCCTGCTAAAGTGAAAGGGAAAGCTTGAATGTTTAGCAAATAAACTGATGAAAATACTGGAAGTGGAACCCAGAAGAAAACTGAGGCAAATTTGAATGTTTTCGGTTTAGAAAGAAGTTATTCCACACAAAATTAGCTAGGCTATTCTGTGGAAACTAGAAAATAGGTGCCCTGAATCTGAATTAAAGCACAATGAGGAATCAAAATGCATCTGAGGGTAGTGCAGTGTTACCATAAGGGGGGGGGGGGTTTCCTGACACAAACTATTATGTAGAAAATCAAGTGGAGACAGAAAACTACCATTTGATTTTTGAGTGTTCATGTTTCCCAAATAATCTGGGATTCATCTTGCCTTTGTATATGACTCAATGAATTATAGAGATGGCTAGATGATTGTGTATGTGGGGGGTATGGAAATATTGCACTAGGAGAAGGTATGAAGCATGAAGATATGAGCATCTTACAAAAAAGATGCTTGTGGCTCAAAATATTAATATTCACAATTTCAAAACTATAAGGAAACAACAAATTTTTGGTAAAAAATTATTAATTTTAGTGTGCTGAGTAGTAGACAAAAGTATCTGTGGCTTTTTTCCCCCAAGGTCCCAGCACTAAGTTGATTATAGGAAAGTGCCATGTTTTAATGGAAAATAGGGCAAAGGTTATGTGTTACAGGAATCCAGTCTTGTGGAGCTTGCTGAGCACGGCTGGGCCCATAAAGCTGCTCATTAAAATGCTCTGTTCTGAAGCAAAAGCAAATAAATGAGCTCAGGGAAAAGAGCCACAAAATTGTCTAGAAATATTTCCATGAAAGACTGTGAAAATAGTCCTTCCCAGTCCTAAGAAATGTGTAGTTATTGCTTACACAAATAGTCCACACTTAAAAGACTGTTAAATACCTTCCCTGCAATGCTGGTTTTGACCTTCTGCCAAGAGCTACTTAATGTTTTCTTTTAATTTGTATTTTTCTGAATAGGCCATACGATGAGTAAAAAATAAAAAGGCACATACCAGAAGTTTTTAAGACAGCATTGTTATTAACTCCCACCTCAAATTCTGGTTTAAACTTAGCAAATTTACAGCTTTCACACTGCTTTCAATCCCAAAGTATAGAATTGAAGAACAAAAGAATATCTTGACGATCATAGGGTTCTGATTCCCTACACTTCACTATCTTACAGTACAGAAAACATAGATTGAGGAATTTTAAATGAATAATAGTCATGACTTGCTGGCAAAATAATGAACAGTAAGAGGACTTCTAAGAAGACAGTCAGCCCAAAGCAACTCAGACAGACCATGCTTACACAACAGCTGGCTGGTCTATGAGGCCTGAAGCCAAAAACAACACCAACAGCCAGCAGCGCCCATCACTTATAGAGGAAACTGCACTACTTGATGCTGATTAAGTGTGTGTGCATGTGTGTGCTGGGGCGGGGGCATCCAGACGCCCATCTGATTTTTAATGCAAATCCAGTGAAGCCCCAGGTCCTGTCTGAGCCACCAGAGGGGCAATCTAGTGAAATCTCACGGTGCCAAGTGATCAACCCGAGTGAAGCCAGCTCACAGAAAACGTCTCCAGAGAGAAGCGCAGCAGTGAGTCATGTGGTCTGAATTCACACCGACTGCTGTCTGTAGCTTTCTTCACGCCACTTTCACAGTGTGTTGAAACCGGGATGGGGCCCTGAGAAGGAGTCAACATGAGCAGGAAAATTTTGTGCACTTTTTGTTATCTTAAGTACAAAGAATGACCAATGGCAATACACTCTTTTCACTTCCACAACTTATTTTATCTTCAGAAAAGCAGTCTGGAGCTGGCTCAGGAGAAGCAATGAATCAAACAGAGAGAGGCTACTTCTAAAAGCCAGCCAGGACTCACAGGCCTTCTGCCAGCTTTTGCTCTGCTGGTGCAGTCAGGTTCCCTGCTGTGGTTGCCCTTTCATTCTGGTGGCGGAGGGAGATGATAGGAGTCTTGTAGAGATTTGGCTAAAATAAAGATACAGAGCTATTTTATGGAGCTAAACCAAACCTCACTTCCTGTGAGACAGCCTAGACGTTTGATAAACACATCTTGGCAACAACAGCTCATCTCTTTTAGAGTTAGCTGGAAAAGGGTATTTCCTAATCCATCCAGATCTAAAAAAATAACCTGTTCTTTTCCCCACTGGCCTTTAATATACCTCATTCAGGAATAATGATTTCTTTTACTTTAGTAGAATTTAAAAACTATCATTGTTCTTTCCACCGTGGTGGTTTACATTTTTACCTACACACACACACACACACACACACACACACACACACACACACACACACACACACACTCCTGCAAAAGTTAGCAAGATTTAATGCCTTTCATTTTTTATTCTTGAAGTCCCAGAAGGGAAACTGTTATTCATGTGCCAAAAAACACAGCTATTCATTATTATTTTTCTTTCTTTCTCCCTGTACAGCCTCCCAATAGGATTAAAAGCAGCCTGGGATGCTGGGTATGCAGGCAGAGGAAGGAGAGGGGTGGGAGGTAGAAAGATGGCATTTTAATCACCTCTGCCACACTCATTCCACACAGTAGGAACCTTGTGCTTCAGATTCGACTGTTTCCTTCCTGCCCAGCCTTCTCTTGGCCCACTTCTCCCGAAGCCATGCTCTGATGTCTCTGGATAGACTGGGAGGGGAGGTAACTCAGAAACCGCCTTTCTGAGAGGGAGAGAGGCTAGAGAGGCCTAAGGAGACTATCATATCCCTATCTTTGACTTCTAAAATAATTCTTATCTTGAAATCTTTTCGGTCTTATACAAAAGTTGCAAAATCAATACAAAGAATTCCTGTATAGCCATTACCCAGATTCCTAAATGTTAGTATCCCAACACAATTATACAAACAATCAAGGTCGGGAAATTGATGCTATGATACTGTGGTTTAGGACCTAATCCTACATCAAACATTACACTGAGTTGTTATGTCTCTTGAGCTTCTTTTAGTTTGGAGCAATCCCTCAGTCTTTTTGCATCTTTCATGAAGAGTACTGACCCGCTGTTTTGTACAGTGTCCTTTAATTTGATGTTTTCTCATTATTAATCTCAGGTTGTGCATTTTTTGGCAAGAAACCCATATAAATAGTGTGTCTTTCTCAGTGCATTATTATCAGGAGACATGTGATGTCAGTCTGTTCATTTACCAGTGATGTTAATTTTGATCATTTGGTTAAGATGGTATCATCCAGGTTTCTTCACTGTAATGTTTCTGTTTTTCCCTTTGGAATTAAAGCATGATATGGGTGATATTTGAGGATGTGTGAATATCCTGTTTCTCATCATACTGTCACCATTTTAACATCCATTGATAATTCTTAAGAGAAACAACTTACTGTGATATTTTACAAATGGTGATTTTAAAATTTGCCTGCTAACTTTATCATATTATATTGTACATTATATTAAGTTATATTGTGAGAAAAAGCTTTCTCTTCTCCTACATATAATTATTCATTCAATTATTTATTTACAAACGTATGGATTCTCATTTTACTTTATGGATTATAATCTATTACTATCATCATTTTTTGAAGAAATTGTCCCAGATTTAGTCATTGGGAAACTTACTTCAAGCTGCCTCTTGTATCTGTTTCACATGTCCCCATAATTTTTTGAGCACTTTCCTATTTTCTGGCACCATTAAACATTCCAGGCTCATCATGCACTTTCTCTGCTCTAGTCCTGGAATTTCTCCAAGGACCCCTAGCTCGTTTTATTGGAGGAGACTATAAAATAACCTTATCTTTTTCTGTGAGTCAGTGAGTGCATAACTTTCCCAGTGGTAAAAAGTCATCAGCATGTAAGTAAGGAGAAACAAAGGCCTTGTACTTCCAATTTTTGGGGGGGTAAGCTTTTTCACAACCCTAACTTTAAAATAATATAATGACCAGCTCAACCTAAATTGTAAATCCTTGCTAGATAATGACTTAGAACCACATAATGAATGTTTACAATAAAATTTTTTTAAAATTCTGAGGTATCTATGGCTGTTTCATTACAAATGTAAAGCCCACTAACATTTTCAGCATGTTTAGCAAAATGTGATTTGGATTAAAGTCAGTAATTCTTACATCAAAATGTTTAATGTCTTTTTCCTGATTGTATTATAAGTCAAAGTGAACAAAAAATGGTTAAAACTTCTACTTGGTGATATAATTATATTAAATACATCATAATAAGCTATTTAGTATTTGTGGGAAAAGAATACTCACTGTTCATATGGCTTTTATTCAACAGATATTATCATTAATTTTGTTATTTTAATATTGGGTTGGATTTACCTAAATGTTTACCCATTTCTTTGTCCATGCTCCTTCTGGATCATTTTTTTTCATCCTAAAGCACATCTTTTTCCTTCGTTCCTTTCATCTTATGGGTAAACTCTGTTTTTGTTGTCTGCAAATGTTTTATTAGGCCTTTGCTTTAAAATATTTTCACTAGGTATACAGCTCTAGGTTAGCAGTGCCTCTCTTTGCACTTTGAAGACGTTTCTGTTATTTCTGGTTTTCACTGTTACCTTAAGACATCTTAACTGTTGTTCTTTGTAGTTGATAAAGGTTTTCTCTGGATACTTTTAAGGTTGTCTCTTTGGCTTTGTTGTTCTGCAATTTCATTATAATGTGTATCTGCATACGATCTGTGGTGTTCCTAGATCTTAAAATTCTTGACTCATCAGTTTTGGAAAAATGTTAGTTATGATGGTTAAACATTTACTAGACCCTCACAACCTGTCCTTCATGTCTTATAAACATTTCCTATCACCCTGTGTCACATCCTGGGTAATTTATTCAGTTACATATCTAATCATGTGCAGGAACCGGTTTATAACTGTTCTTAAGAACCAAGTGTAAGCCAGGCTCGGTGGCTCAGCCTGTAATCCCGTGCCTTTGGGAGGCTGAGGTGAGTGGATTGCCTGAGCCCGTGGGTTCGAGACCCGCCTGGGCAGCGTGACCTCATCTCTACAATAAATCAAAAAATCAGCCGGGCGTGGTAGCGCGCGCCTGTAGTTACAGCTACTTGGAAGGCTGAGGCGGAAGGATCGCGGGAGCCCAGCAGGTCGAGGCTGGGCGACAGAGTGAGACTCCAACTCAAAAAAAAAAAAAAAAAAAAAAAAAAAAAAAAAAAGAACCAAGTGTATACATTTTTTCTCAATTCTGCATTTACTGACATTAGATTGGTAGCTTAAAAATGGCCATGGTGAGAGTATGCAAACCATGGTATTTAGCAGATACTACTAAACAGATTTTTTTTCCTCCTGGGGAATGGTTTATTAAACATCTATCAGCATACCACTGTGGATAAACCATTTTACTTAGTCTCTCTTCCGCTATTTGAACTATTAATAAAGTTTTAATTTTCTTAATTTCACTTCATTTTAAAAGTTTTATTAGGCTATTTTAAAAATATGCCTTATCTTTAAATAAAATATTGTTCCTTTTTTGTGATTTGCTCTTTTATTTCTTTAGACTTTTTTTTTAAGTTGGAGTCTCACTCTGTCGCCCAGACTGGAGTGCAGTGGCCGCTCCCGGCCACTGCAGCCTCAACCTGCTGGGCTCCGGCGATCCTTCCGCCTCAGCCTTCCGAGTAGCCCGAATTACAGGCGCGCATTACCACGCCTGGCTAATTTTTTTGATTTATTGTAGAGATGAGGTCTCGCCTGCCCAGGCGGGTCTTGAACCCGCGGGCTCAGGCGATCCACTCACCTCAGCCTCCCAAAGGCGCGGGATTACAGGCTGAGCCACCGAGCCCAGCTTCTTTTGACATTTTAAACATAGTCCAAAATCATTTCTACTGTTTGTTACTCTCTTGACTTACTAATGATGGCTTCTTTTTTGTGCCCTTTTAAATGTTGGATTGTGTGTTTATATTCAGCTGGGCTTTATCTGTGTGAATTCTATGAGGTCTGATTTGAGAACGTTGCTCCTCCAATTTCTATAACTCCCAGAACGCTTCCAACCTGGGGCCATTTGTAGTGAATTTCTTAGCTTTGGTTCTGCTTGACCATCATGTAAGTGGTACAAATGTGAACCACAAATGACATGATGAGAGATCTATTAAAATAGGTTCTCAAATACGACTTTTCTTCCATTTAGAATCTAGACCAAGACAAATACCTTTTCTCATTTTCTCCTTTTACGGGCAAGTGAATTTTCTGGATCTACTATTTTCATTGAAGGGTCTTGGTTTACTGCAGGGGTATAGATTCCAGTTTCCCAGTTTTTCCTGGATAAGGCCTTCCTAATATGCCTATGGACACCCAAAGCACTTGGGTTCAGTGACACCCAGTGCCCCGAGGCCATTTGTGGCCGTCACTACCTCACCATGGATGTGATCTTCTGCTTTCTAGGTCTCTATTTCCTCACCCAGAAATTTAACATCTTTTTGTGATCTCAATCAGGATTTAAAAGGATGCCTGTCACATTGTTCTTAATATTTCTAGATGTTTTGAAGTCAAGATTGCTAGTCTAAAATAACTGCCAGAAACCAAAGTCTTTGTGCACTTATTACAGTTTAAAATAATAAAGACTTGAGAGTTCTAATTGGTGCTTATCTTTTTCTTTTGCTTCAGATACTCTGTGGCAAAAATGTCTTCACACACACACACACACACACACACACACACACACACACCCAACACACTTATGTATTGAGGATCACTAGGAGTTAGCACTATTATTAGCTATTTCAGAATAGTTACTATCCCTACAAAACACTTTGTAAACCATGAATAAGTGGAATCAGAGTTTGAAATGGAAAACAATTAACATCCTAACCAGTATTTTTGGGACCAGATTTTATTTGGGCTCCATATACTGTAGACTTCTAGTTTCCTTTGATGCCAATAATAAACCTGTGTTCTATTCATATAAATATAAATATACACTTTCTAAGAATGTAGAGGCATACAGTTTTCTAGTTGTTTTACTTATACAATTTGTTTTGAGCTTTAGACCAACTTTGTGATATAGATAGACTTATTATTTCCTTTTTCAGAAATGAGGATAAAAAAAGTTCCATAATTTTTTCTAAGGTTATACAATATAAGCTGAAGAGCCAGAATTGAAATTCAGGTTTACAAGTTCTAAGCTCAGTGAACAATAAGCACAAATCAATCAGGAAAATTGGTACATTTTCCTACATCTACTGAGAAGAAAATCCCGTTGAAATAGAAGAATCTGTGATTAGCTCAGGAGTTGACTTTTTATCAGTAATAGATTTTTAAAATGAATAAAAACTCGGAATGAAAATCCTTACCTTTCTGGATGCTTTTAATACTAGTCATATCATTTTATGTCTATAAACATTAATTTTATTAGTAGTGAGACAAGAACACATAAACCTTAAGACTTTTGTGGAAAATGAAGATAAATTTGATTATAAACCAATAATTTCTGAAGAATGCAGACATAAAGCATGTATCAGAGAGAGATCTGGGTTTTGATGGGCAGGACAGTGAGGAGGTCTCCAGGCAGGAGGAGCTGCCTGTACAGGGGGGCAGGGTGTGGTCTACCTATGACAGGGGATACAGCTGCTTAGTGGATGGAGCTTCAGGGGGCATGTGGGGTGGAAAGGAGACGAGAAATGGCTTGAAGTGGGAATTTGAAAAGAATGGCGACATCTCTGAGGGCCTCCTCCACTGTGCTGAGTGGGAAAACAGAACGTTTTAAGGGAAGTGAAATGATCAGATCTCTACTATGTTTGCTTGTATCTACTGGAAATAATTTTTAAGACTATTTGGTCTGCACTTGGTTTTTTTTTCTTTTTCTTTTTTTGAGTTGGAGTCTCACTCTGTCACCCAGACTGGAGTGCAGTGGCTGCTCCTGGCCACCACAGCCTCTACCTACTGGGCTCCGGCGATCCTTCCACCTCAGCCTTCCAAGTA
>NW_007257972.1:376120-416989 GCF_000164805.1 Carlito syrichta | reverse complement strand
GCCAGAATTACAGGCATGCGCTACCACACCCAGCTGATTTTTGATTTATTGTAGAGATGAAGTCTCGCCAAGTTGCCCAGGCGGGTCTCGAACTCGCGGGCTCAGGCAATCCACTCACCTCAGCCTCCCAAAGGTATGGGATTACAGGCTGAGCCACCGAGCCCGGCTTGCACTTGGTTTTTATTTATTTAATTCCTCCAAAGGACCTGGCTCACTCAAGATTCAGAGGGCAGGTGGTGCACATGGTCCTCCCAGAGTGATGTGAGAGCAGATATACTAGAAGCCAGAGGCCCAGGTATTAAGTTGCATCTTTTTTTTTTTTTTAGTAGGAGTCTCAGTCTGTCCCCCAGGATGGAGTGCAGTGGCATGCTGCTCACGGTTACCGCAGCCTCGACCTGCTGGGCTCAGGCAATCCTTCCGCCTCAGCCTTCCAAGCAGCTGGAACTACAGGCACATGCCACCAGCTTGGCTACTTTTTTTGATTTATTGTAGAGATGAGGTCTCACCAAGTTGCCCAGGTTGGTCTCAAACCCTTGGGCTCAGGTAATCCTCTCACTTCAGCCTCCCAAAGTGCTAGGATTATAGACGTGAGCCACCGCCCGGCTTTGAGCTGTATCTTCTAAAAGTGCACCATAATCACTAAAGGAAGGAAGCAATAATTTTTTCCTTACCACTGCAACTACCAAAGCTGAGTCACTTGGTATTTCTACAACCACAGGTGTACCCCAGACACCTTCAAAAGATGCAATGTTATTGGTGAAAAATACAGCTAAAGGTCAGCAAGCATGCTAAGGTGCTCTGTGGTTCAATTTTAGTACAACTTGAATGTTTATATATTTGTGAGTTTGTATTTTCCCTGGGGGTTATGCGGTAGAGATTTAGGAAATCCGTAGTTGTGAGAAGTTCTGACACACAACCGGCATGTAGAAGGCCTGCTCATTCTTGTCTTTCCAGTTAGCATCATATAAAATAAAGTTCACATTACAAATAGTCCACTAAAAAATATCAGGACTTCATTCATTGAAATGACTTTTCCCCCCCATCTTGAACACAATGGCAATTTTAAGATACAATCTTTCTACCCTCAAAGGCAAATCCCTACAAACTAATAAACTGGAACTCTTCATGAATTCTTACACTTACAGTGAGATTTGTAGCGATAGCTTTAGGTTCAAAAGTGCATTCCTGTTGTAAGTAGACTACACGGGGTCATCCCGTGGAATGAAGTCCAGCATCACACACACAGCTGCACTCTGAGAAGTAATTTTAGACGTCAGGATAATGCATGTCAAAGCTGTGCAAAACCACAATCCACTAGTGGATCGTGATGCCTTTTGGCAAACTGTGTTTATTATATTAGTCTTTTCTGGCTAGCCAATGATCTGGGAAGCTGATGGACTGGAATTTGTCACTAAAGTCGTTCATCCTCAGCTGCCAGGAGGTGGGCACATTTTGATCTCCGGGATTAAGGCTGGGCAGAGTTCCATATGCCATCCCACTAAGAATGCGGTCATCTAGCTCCAATAGAGACATCCTGCTTCAGCAATACAGTGTTAAGAAAACTTCACGATCACTGTTTAGATATTTCCTGCCCATTTTAGTCATATAGATGTCTATTTTCCTTTTACCTAAGTATAAAGTAAAAGAGTGTCTTGAAATGGTGTATTAGAATTTTTCCCCTACCTTGAAAACACCCAAACTTATTTTCCTGAAAACACATAAAACTTCTAGGCTAAGACCTGACATATCAAGTTTCAGGCTGAAGAATTTTTTTGAGCGGATGGTTTATGCTGAAAATGCTGACAGATGTCGAACAGCCCCAGCAAAGCAATCTTTAAGGGAGTCCTTGGCAATAGACCATGTGGCTGCTTTGAAAGTGCTAAATTCTTGGTCGCTAAACAATTTTACTTAAAAAAAAAATCCTAGCAGCAGTAATTATATTAAAACTTTAACAGATATTTGGAGAAAACCATGACTTACTCTGCAGCTGAAGTTTTGGAACTCACCTGTCTGCATTTTGCATTTTCTCTGGAAAACAAGAAATTCTTCTAGATTAAGAGTCAGACTTCTGGAATTATGACCTTTAAAGCATAAGGTGAATATCTAATTTTTTTTATAATGGTCATAGGAAATCTCTGAAACCAAGAGAATCTAGATGGTAAACATTAGGTATATTGTTGGCAGTGAGGTTTCCTTGCTGAGAAACTAAAATATGAGTCAGGGAAACTACAAACAGCATAAGTCTGATCAGAAACAAATGAATGTTTATAAGTGTTCTATGAGGGCTGCCGACTTTCCCAGGAGGGCAATACTTTAAAAGATGTCAGTGGATGCAAATGAATTTCAGCAGTAAGAAGGAAGAAGAGGTGAATAGTACTTTTGTCTCTGGGAGACTTGGAATTTCAGACGGGTTCCATTTTGGATAATGTTATTTAGCCTGCCTACTTTTTCTGATGTTGTTTCAGTTGGGAATGACAGAAGGATACTCCTTATCCCCACATCCTGAGCTGTTCAGTAGTGCCATGTCAGGCTGTTAACAGTCATCCAGTTCCAGGGATATGCAGGTAGATGAGGTCCCCGCTGACATAAAAAGATTTTATGAATCGTGTCTTATGTAAAAGAGAGCAAAATCCTTTTTACAAAGTTAGTATAATGTGATCTGGGACGCTGACGGACTGGAATTTGTCACTTAAGTCTTTCATCCTCAGCTGCCAGGAAGTGGGCACATTTCTTCTCCTAACAGTCCTCTAGCATACTCTAGTTGCCGATATTCTAGCAGATTATTTAAATACTCTTCTGCATTGCAAGACTCTTACAGAACTGTTTTACATTAGTTTTTCTCCTGTGCTAACTGCAGTACTTGCTTTCTTCCTCTCTAGTGATACCACAATACTTAATCTTCTAAAAGCCTGAATACTACTTAAAAATAATCAAGTGGCACAGAATGTTGGTTTACATCAAACAAAAAAAAATTCCTGCTCTCTGTGTTCATAAGCATATTAAGTCATTGGCAGGCAGAACATTCCACCTACAAGAAACACATGCGCAAATGAGATAAGATGGAAGGGCATGAGAAACGTGAGTAACTTCGCAATGTTATGACTATGCCAAAACGACTGAAAGCAGGACTAAGGCTCCAAGTCAATTACCACCTCCTACTCAGAAGGAGGAGGACTTTCTCTATAGTTTTTACTTATACTCTTTGTTTGAAAAAAAATGAGTGATTACTTCAAAGGTAAAACGTTATAAACATTCCTGCTAGTAGCTTTATCAAGTTTGCACAATTTGAACAAAGAGGCATTTTTATTCTCAGAAATCGATACCAATGTAGCATTTTGTGTGTATTACATGGGCACGCACCTCACGTCTGCTGCCTGGCATCATGTTTCTACTGCCTCTCCTCCCCCTTCTTTTGGCCTTAGCACAAGCTGCCTATATACTTGAACACTTGGTGTTTTTATATTTTTAACCTCCGGCATTAGAGTGATCCTCTCTTCACACATCATTGTATCAGTCAAGTGATTTTTTTTACATAACCACTTAATTCAGAACAACAGATCTTGAAATATTTGGCCAAATGCTCTTTGGCCAATCTGTCCCATTGACATGTAGATTATTTAGAAAGCTTGGTGAACATTGTCTTCATGAATCCAATTCAGGAGATAAAAGTTTGGAGATTTTAAAATCTCAATTTGGAAAATGGGTATTTGGTAATGCATCGCTATAGTCATATTACCTTGATGTGAAATTCAGAATATTTTATTTTATTTTATTTTATTTTTTTGAGTTGGAGTCTCACTCAGTCGCCCAGACTGGAGTGCAGTGGCACGCCTCTGGCCACTGCAGCCTCGACCTGCTGGGCTCCGGCGATCCTTCCGCCTCAGTCTTCCAAATAGCCGGAACTACAGGTGCGTGCTACCACGCTCGGCTAATTTTTTTTTGATTTATTGTGGAGATGAGGTCTCACCAAGTTGCCTAGGCAGGTCTCGAATCCGCGGGCTCAAGCAATCCACTCACCTCGGCCTCCCAAAGCACGGGATTACAGGCTGAGCCACCGAGCCTGGCCCAGAATATTTCAAATGAGCTAAAATTAATAATTAGGACCAAGACTACATCTGAACACGACCAGTAGACAAATTAAGTTGGATCACTTAAACTTAGGCAAACTAGAAGGAGAAAATGAATACACTAGATAGACTGTAAAAGCGGTACTGGTAAGGGGTCTAATAATGGCAGCAGCCATCACTTACTGAGGGCTTCCAAGTAACAGGAAACAAACTAAAAGCTTTATGGACCTCATTTTCTCATTGCATCATTTCAAGAATCCCTGAATAGTTTGTGTTTTTATCCCAGTTTGCATATAAAGAAAGCGAGGCTAAAATGAATTCAGTAATTTGTTCTAGTAAGTGCAAGAGCCAGGATTCAAAATCTTTGCACCTTTAGATAATAGTCAGTATACAGTACTTTAAATGGATGATCAAATGTGATATAGGAATTTGGAGAGCATCCAAGAGACTTGTGGACATCTAGACAAGAACAAAGAATTAACATTCCTGGACATGTCTCTGGGGCAGAAATCCCTGATACTAGGCATGGTGGTATTAGAAGGTTACCCAGAAAGAGTTTTGTTTAAAGACACCTTAGGTATCATATATTGCATTATTCATTTATTGACAGTGCTACTAGGAAGATGGCGGATCTGGTGGGGCTGGTAGTACTTTTTCAGAATTTGAATTTATCGTTTACCAGCAATGTGAAACTGGGTAAATCACTCAACATCTCCAAGCTTTGGTCTTTCCCACCACAAAATGATATGTTATTATGTGTCATTATTATTTTTTAATCCTTCTTGAGATTTGTTTGTTTCCTAACTGAGAATTAGTAGACTTCAACAATTTTAGAAAATTCTCAGTCTCCTTCTTTCTCCTCCCACCTCCTCAATGTACTGTTAGTATACAGAACTGGATTGACCAGGATCCTTGGTTCATGGCACACTTTCATCTTTGGTCAACGTATGAACCAATTTATTTATTTCCTTATATTTTTAATTAGTTACATTTATAGTTTAATAAGCACCTGTGGATTCATTACCAAAGCCAAAAGCTAAAACTTTTGAATAACTTGCATCTAGAAATATAGTATCATATGGTTTGGCCTATCTCTCCCACCTAGTGTAACCACTGGTGAAAGCAATCATCATTCCCTTACTTTCCTTTTTTATTATTGTTTTATTGCATCTATATGCAGCTTTAAAGAGTTTTTATTTTTTTGGAGTTGGAGTCTCACTCCAGCAGCCAGGCTGGAGTACAGTGGCACACTCATTGCCACCCCAGCGTCCAACTGCTAGGCTCCGGCGATCCTTCTGCCTCCACCTTCCAAGTAGCCAGAATTACAGAGGCATGCTACCAAGCCTGGCTAATTTTTTTTTATTTATTGTAGAGACAAGGTCTCGTCAAGTTGTCCAGGCTGGTCTCAAACCCTCAGGCTCAGGCAATCCACTTGCCTAGGTCTTCCAAGGTGCTGGGATTACTGGCTGAGTCACCGAGCCCGGCCTAAAGAGTTGTTTTTATTAGTTACTTTTTTTTAATAAAAAAATTATTTTTAATTAAATATACTATATAATCTTTTCTTAAACTTATATTGCCAATCATGCATACTGTTGAATGAACTGAAGTTTTCTTGTTTGGGATTCTGTGTAATACAAAAACATGTAAGTACACTACAATGAATTTATTCATTTGCCTTTTCATTGATAGTCATTTCAGTTGTTTCCATATTTTTCACTATTATGAACATTCTGTTAGTCTTCTTTGAATATTTACTTTCCCTATTCTCTTTATTTTCTCCTTAGATCTCTGATTAAAAAAATTAGACCTTTTCTAACTCAATCTATCATTTCAGTCTTTTTCTTTTTGAGTTTTATTTTGGTCTGGGCTTTCTTCTGGTCAGAGCATTTGTATCATTACAAATTTTTCAGTTCACTAATTCTATATGCAGCTATGTCTAATCTGTGTGATTAAATGTTTTAATTGAATTTTTCATTTCAATGATTGTATTTTATTTCTAAAAGTCAACCTCCCTGCAATCTGCTTGATTTTTCTTGCTCATACTTAAAACTTTATTTTAAATAGTTGTAAAATATTTCTAAATAGTTTTTAAATTAAGGATTTAATTTTACTTCTGTACCTAAGAACTCCAATGTCTTATCTTTAGAGATCTGATTTCAGTCTTTTGTTTCTCCTGTCCTCAGTAGTGGTTTATTTCCATATATCTTTCCTTCCTTTGTTCCTTGTAAGGTATTCATTTTCCTTGGAACTCTATCCGGGAAAGTTAAAGTTTGGGTCAAGCTTGCATTTTTTCAGAGAGGATTTATGTTAGTTTCTGCTAGTTTTTTGTTTGTTTGTTTGTTTGGCAGGGTAGAGGGTACCACTAACCCAGGACAATTAAATTCTGTACTTGGGGTTTTTTATAAATCACATGTAGTGTGAATTCAGACCTTACCCTCAAATGAGGGGAGACTTGTAGCTATGTAGTTTAAAGGCAGATCACCACCATCATTTCCCTTTTATTCAGTGTCAAATTAAAATGTCAAGTCAAATTAAAATGTTAGTAAATGCAATGTCAATGCAAGACAACTTCTTTGCTGTGTTCTTCTGGACATTGGGTTTATTTCTAGTATATTTATAGATTGGGGTACAGTTTTTTTTTTGTTTGTTTTTTAAGTAGCAGCTCCTGTTAGAACTGGAGTGTCCTAAGTTTTCCCAGGTCTTCTTTAGTCACCCTGATGAAGGCTCAAGATCTTCAGAGTTTGGGTGAAATCCTCAGAATGAAAACTAGTTCAGCAAATTGCTTACCTCCCAGATTTCCTGCTTTCGTTTTGTATTTTGGCCTCTGTGGATTCTTTCCTTTCAATCCATTTTGGTAGCGTATTTAAAACAAATTTTACGGCTGGGCTCGGTGGCTCAGCCTGTAATCCCACTCTTTGGAAGGCCGAGGTGAGTGAATTGCCTGAGCCCGTGGGTTCGAGACCCGCCTGGCTAATTTGGTGAGACCTCAACTCTACAATAAATCAAAAAAATTAGCCGGGCGTAGTAGCACGCCTGAAGTTCCAGCTACTTGGAAGGCTGAGGCGGAAGGATCACCTGAGCCCAGCAGGTCGCGGTTGCAGTGCCCGGGAGTGGCCACTGCACTCCAGTCTGGGCGACAGAGTGAGACTCCAACTCAAAAATAAATAAACAAATAAATAAATAAATAAAACAAATTTTACATACTTTGTCATTTTAAATATAATTGTGTGTGGGTGTCCATGAGGGTGTCTGGTCTGACATTCTGTTGAAAATGGAAGTCTATCTGTCCCCGTTTCAACATTTATTCCTCAGTGCAGTAGCTTCTTAGTCTTCAGTACCACCTTCTAACATACTTGCTCATTCTTTGTATAACACACTTACCAAAATATAAAAAAGATATTATGTTTACATTTCTTTACTGAATGCATAGTGCTCTTAGGACAAAGTCCTTCAGCCCTTGGCATTTAAGGCCCAGCAAGATTTGTTCTCTGTCTTCCTCCCTGGGTCCTTAGCCCTCACTGCATATCTTCATGTGTGCTTCATGAAGCCACAACTATCTACTTTCAGTTCTCCCAATACACTCTCATTTCTCTGAATTTTGGCGGATATTGTTCCAATTATCATACAAGAATCATTACAGTAATTATCATACAAGGTGATGTCAAATGATTTTCTTATCAGTCTCCCCTAGACTGGGAGCTCTTTGAGAACGGGGACTGTTTCATGCTGTGTCCAAAATCAAGCACGGTGCTGGGCAGACAGAGGGTCCTAAATAAATATCTGCATAATAAATAACTGAATCAAGTGGCATAATTACATGTAAAAGCTTGGTATTTGTTGAAGAAGACTTATTCTAACGATGAACTCTGTGTGTGTGTGTGTGTGTGTGTGTGTGTGTGTGTGTGTGTGTGTTAGATGAGCTGTTCCTTAAAATTAATGCCAATTTTCTGACTTCCCATCAATAAAACGACTGACTACTTATTTTCCATTCACTCTGTCCCATAGATTTTGAAATGCCTGACTTTGGAGTCAAATTAATAGGGAGAAAAATGGCTAACTCACTTAGAAAGTCCTTAACTCACAGTTGTCTGAGCACTCTTGTGTCTTCTAACGTTATTTCCTCTAACATAATCAATTTCCCTTTTCTGAAGGAACCTCAAATAAGAAAGCAAGATACAGTTGAGAAAATGTTTTGAAAAATAGATGACCACTTGTATACCTAATCGTGAATTGTACCCCACATCTGTAAAATAAATTAAACATTTTTAAATGTGATGAAATGAAACCTTTTTAATTCTTTTCTATGAATCTAGAGAGAGAACTGTTAGTGTCTTAGGCTAATGCCTCGGAATTTTAAGAAAGACAATTCTTATTCCTTCCATGAATATAATTATGTTTTGTTTTCCAAACTATATCTTAAAAGGATGCATTTAGCAAAAGTTCTAGCACATATGATTGGGACATGAGGCCCTACACATTAGTTATCAACAGATGATAGAAAACCTTTATAGGTTGTAAATATGAAGTATTCCAAAAGCTTTTAGTATGAGTGTAATTAGTGGAATATGATTAAAAGAATGGTTCCTTAGAAACACACGTGTGAGTACACACACACACACACACACACACACACACACACACACATACACACATATGTGGGCAACAGAGTATATTGCATTCTGATGGCTGTTTTTCTCAAAATCTAAACCATCAGCCATTAATATTTTGAAGCAATTCCTAGTCTATTTCCAATTTGATCTAAGTCTCGTCATAAAAACACTGTGAGAAAGGAAGCAAACTGCATAGCTTCCATTTGGCAAATCAGGGGCCTGCAGATCTGACTGTGGTTCAGCCGCTGGCGCCATCAGTTTGGCTCCAAATCAAAAGTTGTGGAAGGAGGTAATTAGCAGGGATTCTAGACCACTCAGCTGGCAACAGCAGGCTTCTTATAGCCACTGGGAAAGTGGGTGGGGAGGGCTTCAGAAATATTCTCGAAAACAACATTCTCCTTTAGAATGGATGAGTGAAATTAGAGGGTCATTTTCATGGAGAAGACATTATTGTTGATTAACATTCATATTGACACCTTCACAAAGGTGTGAATATTTAATTAGTAAGTTGAACCACTAGCAAAGACAATTATTATAGCCTCTTGCTCAGTAGAAGAAGAGAGAAGACGACAACCCCTTCCAACCCACTCACAACAGGAAAAGGGTCACGTAACCTGAGCATAGAGACCACCGACACGTTTTGGTGAAAAAGGGCGCAACCACCATCCCATTAATTCCAGCAGAAATTAAACTAAGGAGAAGCATTTAGTCAAAGCAATGAAACTATAATTATGTAGGTCACATTCAGAGATGGAGACCTCTGAATCTGGCCCAGCTGTTGATTTCTTAAACTTGAGTGCTAAATGGAAAGAAATTGGCTACATTCAAGCTACCCAGTGTGGCTGTAGACGAGATCATTTACAGATGAAGGAGAAGCAGCCGGAGAGTGAGCAGAAGATGAGAAGACTATGTTCCAAATTGACCAGCTGAAGGAAAGTTTATATTTTAAAAAAACAATTACTTGGTCGGTGACTCATAGGGAAGGAATTTTTAAGCTTTCTTCAGGGAAACCCCAGTAAATAACATGTATAATAAAATGGAGATGGTGTTATCTGTTTGGTTGGGCTGTTCAGTCCACATAATAAACCTTTTGGCAAAAAAAGGAACATTTTGAACATGATTATTCTCTCTGGGAAATCCCTAAACAGCAAGAACTACTGCGGCTTCCTCACAATTTTACAGAATATTTTGTATCTCAGACTTGCATGCGAAGTAAAAACTTGGAAGAAATATGGGAAAAAATCTGCTTTTTGTTATTGGGTTGAGGATTTTTCAGCTGGTTGCTTCTATGATTCACACTGCACTCCATTCCTCTGAAACTCAAAACCACAGATCATAAAAAGGAACACGGGCTCGAGTTTGTTCTTCCTGCTTTGTCCCTAGGAAAACCAATGGCTTTAAGTATGCCCACACGACACATAAGAGAAATGAATGGAAGGCTCTCAGCCTGCATCAGTTTATTGGAATATGGTGTAAATCATATACTTTAAAAGAGATCTGGAGTTTTACATTTAAAAAAATTGGGAGCTTTAACTGAAATAATCTATAACAGTTTCAGTTCCTCTCTTTTTAATTAGCAAAAGCTTTTGGAATTTTGTTGTTTTTGGTCTCTAAGAACATCATGCAAGAAAAAAGGTTGAGTAAAATAAAATATGCTTGAATGATTAAAGAAAGCCCTGTTTGTTCGGGACAGAACTAGTCAAAGATTCTCTATTCCCCAACTCTCTGCCCAGAATGCTTTGTTAAAGCCGCACGGTGTCTAATCAGCATGTCTTTAGATTATTTTATGTTAATTGAAATTATGGTTGGTCTCAGTGGTTAATGTATACATGTGCATGGGGCTTCAAAGGCTTCCCAAATAACTGGCTGAGCTCCCTTGCCTTGGGCAGGCCTGATCTGTGATAAAACTGACCGCATTAAACCCAGTTTATTGCTATGGAGTTTAACTTAATGGACAAAATATATTTTGCAGGTTTAAGAATTTCCTATTCTAAAGAACTCATTGAGGATCCTCCAAGCTCCCAAAAATAAGAAATGCAAAAGAGAAAGAACTGGCCCATATCAGGGGGGAAAAATCGCTTTATAGGTTACAGAGAAGCAGTGGATAAGGCCCAGAACAAGGGTGTCATAGACCATGACTTCCACAACATGCTTGCTTTTTGTTTTTAACTGCAGAAATGTTTCAATGCATTGAGAGGAAATCCTACCCAGAAAAGTCAATGAAAAGTGGCTAATACAATTTATGCTTTACTTTGTGTTGTGTAGAATGTAAAGCTCACAGTGAGTGTTTGTCAGAGACTGTGATCGATTGGGAAAAGCTCCTAAAAGTGGCCAGTATGAGTCACAATGGCGACAGCAGTAGAACAGCCTCGTGGAGTTAGGCAGAGCACCATCTGGGAGACAGAAACAACAGAAGTCAGGGCCAGTCCTCTGCTGGGGACAGAGTGGTGCTTCTCCTGTGAGGAGAGGCTATCAGTCCACAATTTATAACACGGGGAATGCGCCAACCCATATCTGATTCTGATCACATGATATAGTTCCAAAAAGAACCTACCCCAAACAATTGAGACGCTGCACATTTTTCGTTTGCATTATTTTTTATTTTTATTTTTTATTTTTTGAGTTGGAGTCTCACTCTGTCACCCAGACTGGAGTGCAGTGGCCGCTCCCGGCCACCGCAGCCTCGACCTGCTGGGCTCCGGCGATCCTTCTGCCTCAGCATTCCAAGTAGCAGGAATTATAGGCATGCGCTACCAGGCCCGGCTAATTTTTTGATTTATTGTAGAGATGAGGTCTCGCTGCCCAGGGTGGTCTCGAACCCGCGGGGTAAGGCAATCCACTCACCTCAGCCTCCCAAAGGCGCGGGATTACAGGCTGAGCCACCGAGCCCGACTTCGTTTGCATTATTATCTATTTCTTGAAACTCTCCTTGGTTCAGGTCCTTACCACCTCTCTCCTTGACTTACTACATGAGTTTCCTGGCTCCCATTAAATTAATTCTTCGTATGGCTGCTTTACTGAACAATCTAAAACACCACTCTGACCCCATAGCCTCTCCATGGCACAGGATGAAGTATATTGTCTTTGGTGACCTGATTCCTTGACTATTGTCCAGGCATATGTCCCACCACACCTGACCTCAACAAGGCAGATGTCATCTAGCAGGATGCCTTTCCCACCCATTCCCCAAGCTGCCAGGTTCTCCTCCTTCACAAAACATTGGACTCTGAATATACCTTTAATCACTCTTTATTTTAACTTTCTGATAGCGAGCCCCTTAAGAACAGAAACATGACTGACTTGCTCATCTTTTATTCATAGCACCTTGCAGATGCTCAATAAAAATGTGTTGAACTGAACTGATGAGAGATGAGAGATGCCACAAATGACATCAACTCTACCAGACAGGACAAGCAGGAATGATGTACGGAGGAAGGCTGGCTTTTAGGTTGCTTTCACTAACATAGACTAGGAAGTTACCTGGGACAACCCCAGCAGGCACACTGCATCCCCAGGATGGCAGAAGAGTCCAGAGTCTGTTACCCTAAACTATGGCTACACAATGTCTGTTGCATCTTTGGGTGCTTTGACTCATAAGCACCGCATGGCAAAATCTATTTCAAACTGCACCGTTTTGATGGAGTAGACATCCTGCCAGGACAGGATTCCATGGGTTCCTGAGCAGGCGAATGACTGGCTAATGCTCATAACTAGGCCAGGGCAAGGGCAAGGGTGTTTGATGGACAAGAGACTGCGAAGGCAATATAGGCTCATGCAATTGTCTGGAAATAGGTTGGTTAGAAAATACACAGACATAGGTAGGGAAAACTTGGTAAACATTTTCAAGAATAGCATTTTCACCCTGTCCTCTTACCCCAAAAGTGGCAGATGCAAACTTTCAATAGTCTCAGAAGTCAGAAAGAAGATCTAGTTAGAAGTAGACTTTAAAATAATCCCAAGAATGGAAAAGTCACATATTGAAAAGCAACAACCTGACCATGTATTTCATAATCAGGGGTTCCCCTCAACTTTCCTTCAAAAGTAATCAAGCTTTGTTTTCTATTTAGAAAACCAAGTATCAATGAACATCATGGTCAAGAAAAAATGTGACTATATCTTTGAACAAGTTAATATTATTTAGCAGAATAATTCTAAAAAGTAAGAAGTCTAAGTAAGAGTAAACGGAAACTATATACCTGCACAAATAAACTTTCTACTATTTATGTATGTCAAATTCAGCTGTACTTTCATTCCGGATTTAAAGCCACAGTGAAGGACTGGTTATGCACTTAGATTCATCTAAAAAACTCCCTGAAAGTCTTCAGAATGCCTCAATACAAAAGTACAAAAAGATATGGTAATGATTCTCTGAACAAACAAATACACAGAAAGGAGTGAGTTGGTCTGAGCTCTCAGGGCATGCCCGGTGGCCTGTGGCTGCTCTGATCCTGTGCCATGAAGAAATGCACGAGTCCTCTCTAGATCATTCCTCCAGCCTGAGGACCGCCAACAGTCATTTTCAATGAGGAAATGAATGACTCCCCACCTTCAGCGTCGGAGCTGTGAACAGAACCCATGCATGGGCTCCTGAGCTACTGGCAAATGATCTGCTAGCGCCCTCAATGGACAGGGACTCTGGCAGGATGGGGTTCCAAAGCCAAATTTCTGGCAAAACCAAACAGAGGGCATGATTCTTAACACCACATCAATCTGCCTCAAAGTAAAATCAAAGGCTATGGGTTTAAAATCTGCCTCGATGGTGACAGAGGAAAATATTAATAGCTTTTGTGGACGGGTTTGGTGGCTTAGCCTGTAATCTCAGCACTTTGGGAGGCTGAGGCGAGAGGATTGCCTGAATCTGTAGGTTCGAGACCAACCCAGGCAACTTGGTGAGACCTTGTCTCTACAATAAATAAAAAAATTAGTCGGGCATGGTAGCGCATGCCTATAGTTCTGGCTATTTGGAAGGCTGAGGTGGAAGGATCGCTTGAGCCCAGCAGGTCGACGCTGGGATGGCCATGAGTGTGCCACTGCATTGTGGCCTGGGTGACAGAGTGAGACTTCAACTCAAAAAAAAAAAAAAAAAAAGCTTTTGCAATATACATACTGGCTGCTGTGAGTACCTCACGTGTACCAATTCCAAAACATTGGAGGTTATCAAAATCACCCTGGCAACTTGTTTAAAAATAATATTCCCAGGCCATGCACCCAGATATTGAGATTCAGAAGCCTTGGAGTTGGCCAGGAGTTTGCAGATGGCTCACTCTGAAACCCAAGCTAGGGGGTTTGTAGGCCTCTTGTCTGTTCTGACGGTGTTCCTGATACTACAAGATGCTGATGGGTATGGTTTAAAAAAGGGTGTTATTTGATAAACTAAGTTCAGAAATTACAGTGTTAAAAAAAGTATGTTTCTTTATTTTAGTACTTTTTAAATTCTTTAAAATGCAAGCATTCTCTGTGTCTCACCAGAAGGGAACACAATATAATCCAAAAGTTTTTGATCATCAAATCTTCTTCTTTAAACAACTGAGTGTACTTTGGGAAATGCTGCTATATAGAACTTCTATCTAAGAAAATGTAAAAGCAGAGAACTACTGAGGAGGGTTATCTGTAATCCCCAGAAGGAACCAGCTTAGTGTTAGGGGATATGAGAATCTGGTGCGAGGGAAGGCTGGATTGAGATGCCAGGCCATGGACCAATTCTGAATGTGAAAGCCATGCAGTACCTCTGCCACAGGAAGCCTAGTGGGTATCTACCAGGGCCCTACCAGACAGCAAAGCTCTTGGTGAACAGTAAGCGTGGAAAAGAGGTGACATATGAGAAGAGGATGACATTGGGAGTCAGAGCAACTGTTGGATTCAGAATCAGGCAAGGCACTTTCACAAAGCTTAAAAGACCACCCAAGTTCAGAAAGTAATGCAAGAGAGGATAGCCAATATCTTTTGAGAATTTATTTTGTCCCTGGTACTGTCCTACATATTTCACAAATATCAACTCACTTAAGCTTTGTGAGGTAGAGATTGTCATCAATCTCCATTTAACAAATAAGAAGAGAGTCTCAGAGTCACTTGTGCAAAGTCACACAGCTAGTCAGTGGCAGAGCTGGGATCCAGGCTCAGACTGGACTTTAAAACTCTGCATTCCTTTATAGCTTTAATCAACGGGTCGATAGATTTGCAGTTAAAGGAGACTATCTGAATAGCAGAGGTTTTTTTTTTTTTTTAAGGGAAAGGCAAATTGTCAAACTGTCAAGAAGGTAAAACAAAATTATAATGGTAATTGTAGGCTACATTTAGGTAAAGTGTTCAAAATGTGAATAAGCACCAGATTTAAGAAAAGTAATTTGATGACATGAACAAAAAATGTTATAATTAGTATTAATAAGTATAATATATAAATTATATGTATAACGTATATATATTATGATTATTTAACTTATAATTATAAAAAAACTATCATTATTCATTCTCTTTGATACTTTCCACCCTATAAACCTATCCTAAGGAAATAATCAGAAATGTAGATGAGAAATGCAGTCACAAAGATGTCTACTCTAAATTTGTATGTAATAATAAATGAGCTTGAAACTGAAATATTAGAAAGTACATGAACTCTAGACTCAACCCTGATGCCTTCACTTATTAGATATGTGACCTTTGGCCAGTTTGCTAACTTTACTAAGCTTCATGTTCTTCCTCTCTAAAATGGAGAAAATATGATGTTTACCTTACAGCAGGGATTGCCAACCGCAGTACTGCTGGCATTTTAGACAAGATACTTTTTTTAATGGGGTCTGTCCTAAGTTTTATAGTAAGTTTATCAACAGCCCTGGCCTGTACCCACTAGACAGTAGTACCACCAACCCACTGAGCAAATCAAATATGTCTCCAGACACTGCCAATGTCCCTAGTTGAGAAGAAGTGCCTTACAGCATTGTTGTGAGAATTAAATGAGCTAATTTGAAGATACTCAGTGGTGAAGTGAAAGACATACATAATTTTTAAGTGGGAAACCAAGGTAGAAAAAAGGCAAATTTATATATATATATACATATATATATACACTCTCTCTCTCTCTCTATATATATATATACACACACACACATATATATTATAGATAAATAATATATAAACACACATGCATTTTTCTCCTCTGCCTATAAATAAATATATCTTACAGATAGATATATATATGTACATATACACATATAGGTATATTTATGGGCAGAGGAGAAAAAGCCAGTAGAAGGAGAGAGAATGAAAGTCCAAGAGCATGGAATGAAGTAACAATGACCAAAGTGAAGTCCTAAAAACATGCTGAAGAGATAGCCTTAGCGGGAGAAGCGTAGAAGAACCACCACCTGCTAACCTGTGAGGGCAGAGAAAGGAGAAGGAACAAGGATTCTGAGGGCTTTCCTTCTTAGAATAATGTTATTAGCCCTATTCTGAAAGAAAATTAGAATCTAAGGAGTGTGCTCTTTTCCCCATGGTATAAAATGTGTTGACTGAGCTGTGATCAAAGCGCCATCATATTTAAGGAACATATGTGTTGGAAAAAAATCCACCTAGTAATTTATGTGTTGTGTCTTGCATTTGTTGTGTCTTGCAGATGCGTGCCTACTGGTGGTATAAAGATGTCAATGTGCGGCAGGGAACTGGGGACAGCCATTTCAGAGAAACCATTCTGGCCAGGTGAACAGCTCACATTTTGGAAAGCAACTGTCTCAATAGTCTTCCCTTTCCTTCCCCCTTTCCTCTGTTCCTCCCGATTTCCTCCTCTGCACTGCCACCTCCTTCTTCCCTGAACACTATGCCCAAGTTTGCTGTTTCCAGTTAGTTTCTTCCATTTACATTCATTCATTTAATCCATTTAATCCTTCTAAAATACTGACTCCCTACCTATTACGACCCAAGTTCCAGGGATATAATAAGTTAACAAAACCATGGGGGGATGTTGTATTCATAGACTGAAACACAGTTATGAAGACAGACAATAAACAATAAACCCATAAATGGAACACACAACAGAGTATCATTCAAATTGCCAGCATTTGAAAATCCTGTTTTCTGCCAAATCTATGCCTTATGTTCTCTGTCTGGTACAAAAAAATTAAATACTGCTTTTTAATTTTTTTCTATTTGGGAGGCCTTCCTATTTGTGAAGCAGTTGTAATACACTGTCTTCACTAAAGTCCTATTCCTGGACCACAACTACCACAGCATTTTATAGAACCCAAGCTGAAACTCAGATGTCCGCCACTCTCTAATGTGATAGTTATATTCTACAAATCTATAATGCTATAAATTTCATACTTTTATACTTCTGTAATTCATCATAATTATAATCCTCTCAGCATGTCACATGAGCTGGAAATGTAAAACTGTTAATTGCCTTCATAAGACTTGGCTTCTATAACTGACTTCATTTTGTCACATTTGAAGAAAATCATCAGAGTGTCCAAGTTTATGCTTCTACACCTAAAAAATTCTTCCTCTAAATGGGTTGAGCAAATGATGTCGGTAGCTGTTATCTCTGGGACTAGCTTCAGTTGACTTGGCTATATCAAAGTGGCTCTCAAAGAAATCTTGATTGGCAGACAATACATTTCATACCTTCATCAAACAAGTTTTCTGTTTGACCATCCGTGAGTCAAGTTATCGGGTTCCATGGAAAGGGAAGAATGATGATGTTAAGGATGGAAAATTAGAAAGGTTTTTCTTGATAAAGATTCAGATTTTAACTGCTCCCTTTTTAAGCTTTTTTTCTGTTTCCATGGAATTCCAATTTTGAAATAGGTTTAGTGGAAATACACAAAAGTTACCCAAAAGTTGGGTTTTTCTTATTTAATGAAAGACATATGTTCACAAAAAAGTGTGGGTAAAGTAAATTATTTGTAATGTTCATGGTCCTTGGCCCTGAGTCTCGTGCCCAAGTATGAACATCTTTTTGGTTACTGTCATACTCCTCAGGCAACCCAGTCAGTCAAAGGGCAGACATTGTTTTTTCCATGAAGCGCAGTGGAAAGTGTGGACTTCATATAGCTTTAGTCTCAACATATTCCAGTTCTTCAACTAATCCTAAGTGGATTGGGCTGTGTTTATGATTACACGTTCAAATTTTCATTGGTCAAGTTTGGGTATTAGGGAGATCCTGCATACTTCTTTCAAGCGAGGTCAGGATTTATCACTCTCTACAGTGTTGATACATTTGACTGGATAATTCTTTTTGTGGAAGATGTCCTAAAAAAATCAAAGGATATTAGCAGCACTCCTGGATTCTACCTACTAGATGCCAGTCACAACCCCCTAGATTGACAATCAAAAATGTCTCCAGCCAGGCTCGGTGGCTCAGCCTGTAATCCCGCGCCTTTGGGAGGCTGAGGTGAGTGGATTGCCTGAGCCCACGGGTTCGAGACCCACCTGGGCAGGCAAGACCTCATCTCTACAATAAATCAAAAAATTAGCTGGGTGTGGTAGCGCGTGCCTGTAGTTCCAGCTACTTGGAAGGCTGAGGTGGAAGGATCGCCGGAGCCCAGCAGGTAGAGGCTGCGGTGGCCGGGAGCGGCCACTGCACTCCAGTCTGGGCAACAGAGTGAGATGCCAACTCAAAAAAAAAAACAAAAAACGTCTCCAGACATTACCAAATATCTCCTGGGGAGCAAAGTTACTCCTGATTGTGAGCCACTGATCTAAGTAAAAATACATACAGATGATCTTTACCTTATAACAGTTTGACTTAAAGCTGGTGTGAAAGTGATATGCATTCAGTAGGTTCTCCAATTTACTATGGGTTTAAGGTAAGTTGAGGAGCAAGTAAATATTTTTTTCAGTTTCTTACTTGAGGGATTTTTTTAAAGTTTTATTTTATTTATTTATTTGTAGAGATGAGGTCTTACTACATTGCCCGGGCTGGTCTCAAACTTTTGATCGCAAGCAATCATCCTGCCTTGGCCTCCCAAAGTGCTGGGATTATAGACACAAAACTTGGCCTAGGTGTCTTTTTTTTTTTAAATACAGAGACAAGGTCTTGCTATGTTGCCCTGGCTGGTCTCAAACTCCTAGTCGCAAGTGATCCTCCACCTCGGCCTCCCAAAGTGCTGGAATTATAGGCATGAGCCACCGTGCCCAGCCTATAGGAATTAATTTCAGTGACAAAAGGATTTCAACAACCTGATCTTTTGTTTTCTTTTTTTTTTTGAGTTGGAGTCTCACTCTGTCACCTAGGCTGGAGTGCAATGGCATGCACGCTCACAGCCACCCCAGTGTCGACCTGTTGAGCTCAGGTGATCCTTCTGCCTCAGCCTTCCAAGTAACCGGAACTACAGGCAGTGCTACCACGCCCGGCTAATTTTTTTTTTTGATTGTAGAGATGAGGTCTCGCCAAGTTGCCTGGGCTGGTTTCGAACCCGCAGGCTCAGGCAGTTCACTCGCCTCAGCCTCCCAAAGTGCTGGGATTACAGGCTGAGCCACTGAGCCCAGCCTGATCCTTTCTTTAAGATTCTATTTTGCTCTGCATCAAACTGGCCTTCATTTATTTACTTATTTATGTTGAATCCTTTGGGATGTTACCATTATTCTCTTTAAATCCACTGTAATATAAAATGAGAAAGTTTGTGAGACTAATGGCGAATTGAGGAAAATAAAAATGTCCCAATCATAACTTTTCTTCAATTAAAATTTGGTCAATAATAGTTTATGCTGATGAGTGTATGTTGTCATTAAGCAAGGTTGGTCTTTAATATCCCATTTTGTTTTATAATTAGATATCCCTAAATAACACTAGCCTATTCTATTTTAGGGCTAACTCAATTAGTTGGCATGAAGCTGAATATATTTTTGAAACTCATATTTAAATACTGTTATGTATTTGCAATTTCCTTTACTAGATTCTGCTTATTTCAATAATTAAGGTAAGTCTGTTCTTCACTTTGGACTAAGATAATATGCATCAAGTTGAGGCAGGACAAAATGAAACAAGCAAAGAGTTTTAAGTTAAAGTGTGCTAGTCCTCTTTACTTGTAGTTTCTTTAAAAAAAATTAGAATTCTAAATAAGTGACTTTAGGTTTCGTTCTGGGACACTTGTCTGCCTATTCCATCCATTCAGAGTGCCTAATTTTAATATGCAAGTGTGTGGCGGAAATGATCATTACCCAATGATTGTAGGAATATGCTCCCTGGTCATTGAGTTTTTGACAAAGAACCTCACCCTCACTTGTTCAGCCTGCTTAAAGGTTACTGCTGCCCTTTACCTTCCCACACACACCTTTGGCGTAAAATGTTTTCTTACCTTACTTGCCTTCTAAGTTTATAAAAATAATATAAGAATGCAGAAACAAATTAACACACGAGTGTCTAAAGAAATTCAAAATAGCCCCTAATTCTTCTTCAAAACCACTTCCCACATCTTTTTGTTTGTTTATATAAATGCATACAGAAATACTTGTACACACATATACACAACTGTTCTCAGTCTCTTGCTGGTTCCTCCTCTTCTATATTTTTAAAGGACAGAGATGCTTTTCTCAGCTCTCTTCTTTTCTTATTTCTATACTTTCTCCCTAGATGCCAAGCATTTAAATATTTAACAGCTTCCAAATCTCTGTCTGCAAACCTCTTCCATGACCTCTTGATTCACATATACAACTGCCTAGAAGACATCTTCATTTGGATACTGAAGCAGTCATCCAATTATTTGGTTTTCCTTCAAGGCATTTAGTAAAATTGTACTTCTGGTCCATTTGAATTTAGGTGTGGTCACATGTTGTGCTTTGGACAATGAAAGGAGTGTGGAAATGATATGCTTTGTTCAGACAGAAGCATTAACAGCCAGCGTGTGATTCTCCCCTCATTCTTTTCCTCTGCCATAGGAATTGGCAATAATACTGTTGGCCTGGGTCCTGTAGTGAGAATAAAAAGGAGAAGTGCCCCAGTCCCAGTCATCTTGAGGAGTTTGCAGCTCAAGCAAGAAATGATGTAGCTTGAAGCTACTGAGTTGAGGGGCTGTTTGTTACATCATGATTACTCACCCTATCTTGACTGAACACTGATGTGTACTATGCATCTCAAATTCAGCATGACTAAAACGAAAATGTTCCAGTCTTTCTCCTTTCTTCCTCTATTAAATGTCACTAACAGGTACCCATTGTCCAAGATCCAAGAATCTTTTTAAATTTTGCTCCTTATCTCACTTTCCATATCCAATCCATCAGTAACTCAAAAGATTCGCACTACAAAGTCTATCCTGAATCCAACTTCTTCGGTTTCCACTGCTGGGACCTAACCCAAGCCATCATCATATCTTCCCTGAACTGACACTGCGTTCTTTTGACTTTCCATCTAAACACCACTCCCATTTTCTATCTTTTCTTCCCCCTCTGTCATATGTATTGCAAATGTTCTCTTTGATTTTTACTTGTTCCATTTTAAACCCTGTTTATTCTTTAGAGTCAGAATAACTCACTGGCTTTTACTACCATCAGCCTTAATTTGTCTGTGCTTAAATATACTACATGGGGACCAGATACTTTACCCTCTAAGTCTTTCTGCTCTTGTTCCAATTAGAGGTGCCTGGTGGGGGCCTAGCAAACACATATAGTAAATGTTCATGGTTAACTCTCTGAAACCAGAAGGAATTTTTTTCCCTAAAGGGAGAATTTCTAAGTAGGACACTAATGCTAATCTTGATACTTCAGTTGTCATCCTGTGTTTCAACTTTCAGATTATATATTTTGTAACATAAATGCACGGGTTCTAGGCAAATACATCAACTTTTAAATTTTATAGAATTTTTTTTTTGTTGTTAGCCTAGTATTATATGTTATCATCTTTAAGCCTCAATGAGATTTTTAAAACAGTGGAAAATCAAGGGCTAAAAGTTAGACCAACGAAATGGCTCCCTGGTAATCCTCAGACAATATACATCATTTGTACATTACACACACACAGTCATAGTGGGCAACAGTCCTGACAGGTACAAAGCTGAAATTTAAGGAAGAATGATTGTTCCAGGAAGGTGGGGAGGTTTCGTGTCATGGAATCTGAGCACTGGAAACAAAGACACTATTGAGAGCAACAGGCAAGGAGAGAATGTGAACATCAGAGACTTGTAACATGGACCTTCAACATGACATTCACTGAGGAAAATGACATATTTGCACAGGCAGGGTGAAGGGAAAGGAGTTAACAAACCTATATAATCATTACACAAATAATCATAATAAACAGAATCATATAATTATGTCAAGTTTTTAGAGTATTGGATGGTTAATTTCCACCTTAATTTTAATTTCCACAGTTATCTTTTATTTTCTTATAACAGTTAATCTATTTTCTTATAAACTTTATGTATTTTATGCTACTTATTGAACCTCCTGGGTATTCAGTTTTCATTATTTTATATTTTTGTTTTTTTTCTCACTATCCTCCATTTAAATCTCTTCCTCTTTTTCATTTTTTTTTTGGTGTGCATTTCAAAATCTGTTTTTGAAAGTTGCACAAATGATAGTTGTTTATCATATAAAATGAGAAAGTGACACAGGATCAAAAATTAAAATCGCCCATATTGTTAAATTTTTGGTGTATTTCTTTCCAGAATTTCTACGTGCAAAAATACATATATAAACTTTTTTTTAAGCAAAATGGGATTATGCTACCCATGGTGGGCACAATGCTTCTGAGTTTCTTTTTTTAGTTACTTTATCATAGAACTTTCCACTTCAACATATTTATCTCTATTTTTAAAAATGTGTTTCATAGCATTTATTGAATTGATGGACCATACTCTGACCAATTATTTCTGATGGATATTGATGCTGTTTTTAAACACTGATAATTATGAACAATATTTCAAAATCATCTTTGATCAAATTCCTTTATACTATTATTGAATCATTTGATAAAAATAATGTTTAGGAGTGAAATTGCTGGGCTATAAGGTTTGCGCCTAACCAAGACCCTTCATGCATATTACTAAGCTGGTCTCTAGGGAGGCTATGTGGACAGTTGGCACATGTAGGACATGAGAGGACAGTTTCCCATTACCACTTGTCATGTCCTTCTTTCTTGTTTCTCTAGTCTGAAGGCTCAGTAATGATGTCTGGCTGGCTGTTTTAATTTACAACTCTTGGTTGTTAGTGCAGTTGAACTTTTGTCTTACATTTGTAAGTCCTTTTTTGGGGGGAGCTATATGAATGCTCTACTGATTTCGTCAGTAGTCTTTTTCCTAACAAGTAGTATTTTTTTTTTTTCTTGCTTTGCCTTTTTCAGAAAAATAAATTGCATTCTATTTTGAGGATATTTAATTTATTTGTCTTTTTGCCTTTTGTTTACTTTTTGGATACAAAGGCTTTAAATTTGTATGTAGTTTAAATTTTCATATTTTCTAATTCATGAATTTTTACTTTAATCATTAATTTCTTTCTTCCCTGAGGTTTTTAGTTACTCTCTTTCCAACCTTCCAAATGTATAATTATTTACTTTCATTAAACCAATAATCCATTTAAAATAATTTTTCTTTTGGCATAGTACTGGTTATATCCAGCAATGTTTCCTATATAGTGTTTTCATTGCTATTATATTCCAAACGGTGTGCAAAGAAGTAGTAAAAATTTCCATTTGGATCCATTCTGGAGTGTGTTTTTTCATTGGTAATTAGTTTGGCTTCCACATTTAAAATTTTCTATATATCTCTAGTTTTCTGTAGTTTGCTAGATATTCAAATTTATATGTCTTTTAAATAAATTCGTTGACACCCTTTGACTTATACCAATCACATCCTTTTCCATCTTGGTTTTTGCCCAGTTGATCCTTCAAAGATCAGAAGGGTTTTAAACTCTCCCGGCTGTCATGATTCTGGGTAGTTTCACTGTACAGTGTCTTAACCACATTAAGATAAATTAACAAAAGAAATAAATTCCTACTTTTCAAAATAAAAATGCTCTGTAAGGGCTTAAATTTTAAAATAAAACTTATCACAATGTAAATTCTAAAATGATAATTGACAATAACACGTTTTCAAAAGAGGTATAAAGAAATTTTATTTTGGGGTGGTGTTAAGCCAATTCCATTTTTAAATACCAAAGCATACAAAAAGAAGATATCTACAACACTGTGAGAGAAAATATGTCAAAATAGTTGTGAAATCTAAAACATTATTTCCCATTAACTGGAGAGAAGTCACTTCATTTTGGACACAACAGAGGAAACAGAAACATATAAACAAGCCCTAATTACCCTTCAGAAGTCTCTGTACATCTACGTGCTCCCTGAACAGCAGGTCCACTCTTGCTTTCCTATAGCGTCCATTTAGCAAGATCAACACATTTGGGAACATAATAGAAATTTTAATTCACTTCTCAAAGTTTTCTACCCCCTATTAAATGAATCCTTTCCTCAATTGGTTATGATTAAAATCAGGAGGTTCAAAATATAGGCATTAACAATGCTCTTTTAAGGCTGGTCTGCCAAAAAAGAACCAAAGATATACTGGCTTTGCAACAACTGAGAGACAATTTATTTTTATATGCACATGGAACTAAAATAACATTTTGAGGCCAGTGAGTTTTCATCCTTGCTTTTAACTTTAATGATATCCTTATTGGATTATGCATATATTTAGTCAACCAGATGGGGGCTTTCTTAAATCCCAGGGCAACACATTTGCTGAACTTCTCCAAGAAAATCAGCGAAAGCATATACATTATTCAAATAAAATAAATACTCCTAATTGAGCTGACTGCACCTAAATTGCTTTCGGTCATGCATTTTCAATCTTAGAGAGGAAATGTACACTATGACACTGTGCTCTCTGCTTCTTTCATGGACCAAGATCATAACATACGTCATCAGCAAGATATTTCCAGCTTGTGAGGATAGGTATCTAGTGGCTATCTGTATCTTCTCACATATGACCAAGGACGATAATTTAGGAGATAAAGTTCTGGCATGGAAAGGCATAACACATTAACACATAGCACATTACTATCTGTGCTCTTTAATGTGCATTTTGGTGCCATTTGATTTGACAAACTCTGATCTTTGTAAGTGAATGCTAGAATCCAATGGATCACCAAAATAAGTACCCCCAGCAATAACTATTTTTCCCACTAACAGGGGCTGACTGTGTCCACCGGCCTTGCTGAATGTGTTGGGAAATCACGAGATAAAGTGCTTCTTATCTCGTGATTGCAAAAACAAGCAGTCATTGGATTTTCCTCTTATTCTTCTTTTCTTAAATATCAATGCTTCTAATATGTATAAAGTTAGTGCATTTAATCTAACTAGAACTTAATGAAGATGTGGTAATTTAAAAATTCTGTTTTAGCTTGTTTCTCCTTTTCAAATGATCCTTCTCTCCAAGCATTGTCAACCTTATACTTTTGCTAGGAAAAATATAAGACTCCTTCAGTTTAGAAAGATTGAAGTTAAGTGATTGCAAATTTCTCTTTCAAAAGCAATAAAAGACTCCTAAGAGAAGAGGTTACGTGTAACTTTTTCCCATAGTTTAAAACTTTTTGAAGCATTAATTTCTGAATATAGGATTCTTTTTAGTTTTTATTTGTGTATTTGTACCATCATTAACCTGAGAGCTTTTGTGATAGTATTTTGTATTCCTTATATTTTAACTAGTTCTCTACCTTTAACTTGCTGAATTTAATATTAAAAATATATAACCAAAACTTAGTCTTTAATAAAAAATAAAATGAAAAGTCTATTAAATTTCTAAAAATGTCCACCAAAAGAAGTCATCAAATTAGAGACAAAAATTAAGTGACTTATCTCTAGGACAAAGCATGTAGATTAATTTTTACTTAAGGTCTCAGTTCTGAAAATGGCACTTTAATTGATATTTGTACTCAAGAAACAAATTTAGAAAACAAACGAGCAAAAACAACCTCTGTGTTACACTATATAATTGTTCACATTCCCAAACCTGACTCAGGATATCCTGGATCGTGGCTTTCCTCATGAAGACATTGACTTGGAATCTATGGTCCAGGGGAACCTGTCTTAGGAGAGATAAACTCAACCCTAAGCAGCTTATAATATCACCATGCCAACAGAAAACAATTTCAAAGGGAAAAATAAGTAATAAAATTGGAAGGAAAATTTTTCCTGAGCAACTGTGATTTCACAAAAGGGAAATTTGCTTTTTAAGGAGAAATAGCAAAATACAGGAAGAATGTGAACCTTGTTGTTTTGCTCCATTATGCTTTTATAACATAAATCTAAGTGTGTATCTATTGTAGAAGTTAGTTTTCTTGGAGTTGAGAGAATTAGCTCCAAAATTCTAAGCATCATGTAAAGATGGATGAAGCAGATCAATGTAGTTGTCACTGGGAAAACCAATAGCAAGGTGTTCCATATACCCCGGACTACATGTGTGCGTGTGCTCACTATATTAACATATGTGGGAAGATGAATCCCTCCTGCTCATCTAAAGAAATATCTTTGGGAGGCCGAGGCGAGAGGTCTGCCTGAGGTCAGGGGTCCACGATCAGCCTGGGCAATTTGGTAAGACCTCGTCTCTACAATAAATAAAAAAAATAAGCCAGGAGTCATAGTGTATGCCTGTAGTTCCAGCTACTTGGAAGGTTGAGGTGGAAGGATCGCCTGAGCCCAGCAGGTCAAGGCTGCGGTGGCTGTGAGTGTGCTATTGCACTCCAGCATGGGTACAGAGTAAGATTCTGACTCAAAACAACAACAACAACAACAACAACAAAAACTATACATATATATATATATATATATATCAATTGAGCAGAATTCATTGTCTATAGAGTCTGGTCAATATAATAAATAATAAAGTGTCATGCATTACATAAGCGATTAGACTTTCCAGGTCTAAAATGAGTCACGCTGTACAGCTGGCTCATGTAGATGGCAGGCAATTAAGTCAGGTATGTTGCCTTGGGGACAACTCGGAACAAGCACTCTAGCATGAGAGGAAAAAAATAATCTTTTTCTCCTTTTGAAGAACCCAGATCTATACTCTGGAGACAGCACAGCTTGTGTTCCAGTGTTTTCCATTTATACTGAAATTCTAAGTTACAGGAAAATAACGCAGATGTGCTGTTTGTGATGTGAGGAGACTTTTTTAATGCCAGAGTCTATGGTCAGTATAATGACCATATTTTAAAAGTACAAGCATTATATTTTCCACAAACCATCACTTATTTGTAAGAAACAACTAAGAATAAGTCACAAGCAATAAATATCAGCAACTTCAAAGTATTAACTCTTTCAAAATCAAAACAGCAAGTGCATGCATTTTTAACACCCTTCAACTAACACTCCACCTCTAACCAGCACCCCTCAATGTCCAGATGTGGATGGTAAGTGTGGGTGCCCACAGACCCTGGAGGGCCTTCTGCATCACCCTGGAGGCATCCTTGATGAGCAATAATTGAGAATCTTTCAATTTTATTGTCATTGTATTTAATCATCTGAAAATCAGTAAACTGGATATTTTATTACCCATGAAGCAGGACACAAAAAGTGGAAGACTCCTGCTATGGAGAAATATTTTCTTTTGAGAATTTTACAAATGTTCTTCAGTCATCAGTGAGTCACTAGTGAAGAGACAAATCGTAACTACTTCTTGAGTGGTCTAAGAGTTAGTGCCTCCCAGGAATGTCAGCAGCTGGTTCCCTAGTCTGCGGCAAACACAGGTTCCCTCGTTAGTGCACTCACAATTAGTACAGGGTACTGTTTTTTACAGGGCTTTTTTTTTCCATATAAGAAATGCAACACATGAAATTCCAGAGTGAGACTCAGAGTAATGCAAGTGACCAGGACTAGACATACTTACTATTCAATAATTGAAATGTATGACAAGAGAAAAGAACTAAATATGGGTTTTGATATTTTGTCCATATAGAGTGGTACTAGTTATAAATATTATCCTTTACTTTGTGGAAGAAGTCTTTAATCGATTTCAAAAGTTACCTGCTGTTTTTTAAGAGTAGTATAAGTGGATTGAGTTCATCTCTTTAAATGCCTATCTTGTGCTTTTCTGGTAATACTTTAACTTTATTAAATATTATTACTTGGATCATGAGCAGTTATATCAAGATATAAATTTATAAAGTGACATATTTTCAATACCAACCATCTATCTCAACTTATTCCATAATAGCACATCCCATTAAATTAAACTACAAGAGATTTCCCACATTTGTTTTACATTCTATATGTATGGCTTATGAATTGCAGTTCTGATGAATTCCAGCTGGTTTAAATATGCAGCCCAAACCTTATATAACAGATTCTTTTTCATTCTTATTGTATTCAATGAGGCCCATTTTAAGTGGGCCACCTGGTAGGATAAAACACTAATATATCTCCGTAGGAACAACAACAACAAAAAAAACCAAATCACCCTGCTAAACTTAAGACCATCTTCTTAAGCTTCATTACAATTATATTTCTACTATAAGTGAGAACTAGTTCTAATCTTTTGGAAAAGTTAAATTAAATTTAAACAAACTAACAACCCTATGAACTACCTACATTGTTCATTTATCTATTATAACAAGAGCATTAAAATAATTTCCGCCATCCGTGCATTTCCTGGTTTCACAAATCCATCACACACATTTCGTACTCCCCCTCCATTCCCCACACCCTCTGCTTCCATCCAGCTGGAAGACATCAAGGGCTCACAAGCCAAGTGAAATGTTGGTCCCACCCTCCTCCATCCATTTTAAGGCACCTTCAAAGCCAGAGCACCGATCTAGTTCAGTTTCGTCAACAAAGCCAGCCATACTGCTATTTAAGACTCTAGTTTGGGGTTTTTATAACTGCATATTAACATGAGAGCTTTCATTTTTAGTCAAAACCTTCAGCTGCACTGGGTTTCATCAGACTGCTATGCCCTTTCTGCAGAAAAGTCCTCATTACCAAATCTTCATAATCTTTGTTCTCCGTGTGGAGCTCTTTCCTTAGAATATCAACCTCTCTGAACTGCCCGATAACCAGGCCTGAAGTACGTAATGTGTTTCCCTTCCAAAGGGTCACAACAGAACCGTCGTTGCGGTAGTGCAGGCATCCATCCCCCGCAAACATAAGCACATCCCGTAGAATCCATGCACTGTAACAAATGACATTCATTCCAACATGCACAGGAACACACTCGCCAGAACATGCAGGAGTGGAAGGGGCTGGGGAGTCAGAGACCTGCAACAGGACAGAGAACTTACTTTGTTGTTCCCCTGTGCGTGGAGCCGCAAGGAAAAGAAAAAGAAATATGTTAAACATAAATTTATTTTAAAAGTATGAGGTTGTTCTTACTAGAGCAAAATCAAAACAAATAAGTTAACTATTCGTTGACATCCCATACATACATGTACAGGGCTCATGCACAAATCAAAGAATCCACTTGGGCTAAATGAAACAATACGTTTATAACAGCAGAAAATCACGACAGAGATTTCTTCCCTCACTTTCTACTCAGAATACTTGGGGAATGGGAATCTGGCCAAAAAGAATTGGTTGGAATTGGTAACGAGTGAACTGTTAGCATGAAAGGCAGAGCATTTAGTGTGTTGGCCTGCCCTTTCCTGACAGCTCCGCCTCTAACATGCCAAGCAGTGGAAAATTTCATCAGCTAGTGCATTTTTAAACAAACACTGCATCCTTGGTTTCAAAGAAGGTGGAAAAAAGAGAAAGAAAGAAAAGAGAGCAGAGGAAAGGTGTGGGTGGTTCTGGGGAGACAGGGCAAGCAGACCAAGTTACAGCCTCCATCTGGACTGTCCCTTTATTTTGTAAATTATGAGTTTTGCCTTCGGTTGGCATGGGAAGTGAAGACTGTATAGTGGGGACGCCGCCAAAATAAACACTAGTCCACACTCAAGAAACGGGCCTGGAGAGGTTAGTCACAAAAATGTAGTCATTTCTAAAAGTGACACTCTGGGTAGAGACACAGAGAGCAGCCAGCGGCAGGCGGCTGGCAAATGGATCTCCTGTTTCAACCCAGAGCTGCAAGAGTATGATTTATATCAAACGATTTAACTCACATATGGCCTAAAAAAATAAAACGGTGATTCATTACTCCCAGGGCAGCCCCAGTCCTCAAGGTCAGATCCTGTGGGGAGACGTGATGGAATATGGGCTGGGAACAGATCTGAACTCCTCTCACAAGGGGCCCGGGAGGAATTTCTCGCCAAGACCGGGGGCAAGAGAGCTGTGGGTGAAGTGTGCATCTGTAGGGAGACTTCGGACATAGTGAGGCGTGCCAGGCGGCAGAGCTGCATTCAGCGTTTGTGTTGCAGACGTGGTGGTTTGGGGAATCATAGATACAGCAATGTTCTGGAGAGCCATCAGGCAATGGCCCCAGGAGACTGTGCCTTCAGGAAAACAATGCCAATTGGTGACTCCGGGAAATGCCCCAATCCAGGGACCATCACGGCCATCATATTCAATAGAAAACATAAATTCAAATACACTGATAAAAAACCGCAGAGAAGCTTCTTGGCATTGTGTGTTTCTGTGATAAAACCATTAATACACTGGTTTATATGAGACATAAATAATGGTACAAGAATGAATGAAGGAAAAAAGAGTCCTTTCTAAAGACTATGCCAACTGTTCCATAAGGCAATAAAGATCCCCACTGGGAATTTTATCGGAAGCAAAAGTCTGCTTTAGAGAATAATGGGACCCTGGTTCTCCGACGAAGTGCAATATTGCTGAAAATACCTAAAACAGATGGAATTTACTGCATGCCACAGCACTGCAGCTATTGATCTCCCAAAGTTTCAGGAGTTCAACCAGGCATTTCAGCACATTAGAGAATGACTGGCTTCCTCACTTGATGGCAGACGGTTCTGTTTGTAGTGGCAACAATGATGTCACAGAGTAGGAGACCTTAACCCTTAAACACAAGAAACACACGCAGAGGACATGGTATGGCATGGCCATTTCTCGTTTCATTCAGTCATCTCCCAACTGTCTGCTCTGAGAGAGGCATGGCTGTCATGAATGGCAAAATGTAAATGCTCTATCATTCCCTTCACCACTCTTCGTGGCAGCATTTATGTCTTGATTCCTGAAAACACTTCCACAGAGGAAAAACTAAGACTGTCAGAACTGGTTATGTGGCTGCTCTAAGTCCTGCCGAAGTTACAGGTAGTGGGGCTAAGTACCAGGTGTTTTAGGTATTGTGTCATTAGACTGTTGAATAAATGCATATGAGGGGTCATCATCACATTAGTAAATATTTATGGAGGCCCAGGGCCACTCTTCTTCTTCCCCTAAAATGACACAGGGACCTGTTCTCCTGTTATTTGACACACAGAATAATTCAGTTTGGGGGTCTATTCAGGAGGAATCTTTGAAGTACCAAAAGGACCTCATTGCAAGATGATTTCCATCTGTAAACCAGTTCTACAAGAATCAGTGATGGTGGAGAGTCCTGAGTTCAGAAGGGATAGTCATTTTCCAGGGTATTTTACTTTCTACACTCATTTTTAATCTCGTGAGAAACAATTCTACAGGGGAGGACCACTTACATGTACAGCAAATAGAAACCTCTTTAAAAGTTCTGAGGTAGTTTAGAAAATAGGCAAAACTGAATTTGCGCTAAATTTGTTTCCAGGACATACGTGGAACTGCAGGCTGCTTCTTTCAGATGGCCAGTAGGCAAGTGTCCGAGGTCAGGCTTGTGACTTCTCGGTCTCCAACAGCCTCTCTGCTCACTCCTGACTGACCAAAGGGATTATAAACATCTGGCCTGGCCCCCAGGCAGCAGCAGGATTCCCTTGAAACAACATGGCTTCCTCAGTCAGTAGTTGGGGAAGTTCTCCCCCACATACGCAGATCCCCCAAGAGTTTCCAAAGAAAAGGGAAGAACTACCAAATTGGTAATTACAGCTTCACAGACATATTAATGATGCAATATAATAAAGATAAAGGCTGTGGGGCACTGGATATGTTCATCAGTTGATGGCACCAAGCTAGCTGTGATGCATAAAAATCTTGATTTCATCTTATAAGATTACTCTGAGGAAGGTATTATTTTGAGTTTAGAGAAGAATAAACAATTGGAGGGTTAAGTGAGTTGTCTGAGCTACATAGCTAATAAATGGTAGGCTTGGATTCAACCATGAGTCTACTTGACTTAAAGTCCACCTTATTCTACTGCACATATTAGGATTCAAAGAATCTGAATTTGGAATTCCTTAATATTTACATACAATTTAAGTCATATTGTAGGCCAACAAAACTGTGCCAGGAAAGTCGGAAAGTCAGATGTTTGTTATATCATGTCCTTTAGATATTTAATCAAATACACATTTATTTATAGGAAAAATTTATGGAAGTGTGCCAGTAAAATAATCTTTTAAAAGTTCTCTACTGACACACACACACACACACACACACACTCAGTGAAAATAACAATTAATTACATTGGACCATCACATCTTTGCTTTGAAACAGTTTAAATTCCTAAATACATATTTAACGATAAACACATTTATAGTGGTTATAATTTCAATTTAGTGGCCACAGAAAATAGAAATGAAAGAAAAAAATTCTGCTCAATCCAAATTCAGATTTAATTATATTTTTAAAATATTGTGGCTACTCAAAAATATCAGGAGACTGATAGAATGCTAAGTTTATGGCTCAGAGGTTACATATAAACTCACAAGTAAGTCAGTAGCCTGAGTCCGCGGTCTCATTTCCATTTTAGAACCACAGACTTCACTGTTTAGACAAGAATTCTATATTTTGCCTTGGATTCAGACAGATCAAGGGAATAAAAGTAATCCAAGGGAATAAAAGTAATCAGAAAAAGCACAGGGGAAAACACAGTTGGGCTAGTGTATTTTATACAGATATCCACTGTAGTTCTTATCAAATTGTGGAGTAACAATTTATTTGCTGCTCTCTTCCACTAGACTTGAAATTCTTATTAAGCAGAAATCGCATTTTTAAAAATCTTTGAATCTCTAGAGTCTGTTTTAGTAGTGATGGATGAAGGGAAGGAAAGTAGGGAGGAAGGGTGGGTGGAAGGGAAAGAAAGAAAGAAAATGTTTTGAAGACACCAAGAGAAATGACTTAAAAGACGAAAGAAATAGGGTAGCAGAACATTTTGATAGGAGTGACATAAAACCATTCCATCAATTGGGTGTGATGGAAAAAGGCACAGTGAGAATGTTACTAAAAAGTGTGTATATATAACCTTACTTGAAAAAAAAAAAACTGCACAAAATATCGTTTTCAAATTTTTCAAATTTGGGAGATAGCTATTAATCTCAATGATGTGAAACTTCTCTAATATTTTAAAATAATCTATCTAAAAATGGCTCCCAGTCAAAATAGAGGTATCTTGTGCAGAACTTCATGGGTTTAGACATATGTTTATGCATGACACAAATGTTTCATTAGCCTGGCAGCAATGGACTAACTTGTAGACTCGATGGTTTACTGATACAAAAGCAAAATTACACTGTTCAGAAGTCCTGAAAAGGTACTTAGACAGAGGCATCTGTTATTAGGTTAATCTGACTTCCCCAAATCTTTCTAAATTAGGAATAATTACCTAAAAATAATTCCTTTCTCCCAAATATAAGTTAGTGTTTATGAAGTGGAGTCTTTAGATAAGCATTCTGTTTGGTTGATTTCAGTAGTTAGCTGCTATTTAAACATCTGAAGGTCAAGCAATCATGTAATATGACCTGTAGGGTTACATGGTGCATAAGAAATGCAAATATTGTTTATGATAAAAACTGAGAAAAAACAAAATCAGGCATACTGCAAAGTTTAATTTCTTGTCTTGTTGATGGTATGTAGTAAAAACCCCTTTCTATTGATTTTCCAAACAATTAAATCTAATGTGCATTCATAAACAAATAAAAATGATGTAAAAAGAATCAAAACATTAGCCATGTGTGGTGGCTCATGCCTGTAATCCCAGCACTTTGGGAGCCCAAGGTAGGAGGCTTGTTTGAGCTCAGCCTGGGCAACATAGCAAGACTCCATCGCTACAAAAAATAAAAAAAAATTAGCTGGGTGTGGTGGTACATGCCTGTAGTCCTAGCTACTTGGGAGGTTGAGGAAGAATTGCTTGAACCCAAGAGTGGGAGGTTGTAGTGAGCCATAATCATGGTACTGTACGCCAGCCTGGGAAACAGAATGAGACCTTGCCTCAAAAATAAAATAAAAAAACAATTAAAAAGTAGAATAAAAATAATAATCAAAACATTGTTTAGGGTATCTCTAGATTTTCTTAAAATCGAATATTCTAATTAAAAATAGAAAACATTAATTTGGCGAGGCTTGGTGGCTCAGTCTGTAATCCCAGCACTTTGGGAGGCCGAGGCAAGTGGATTGCCTGAGCCCACGGATTCAAGACCAGCCCGGGCAACTTGACAAAATCTGTCTCTACAATAAATTTAAAAAGTAGCCAGGTGTGGTAGCATGTGCCTGTTAGTTCCAGCTACTTGGAAGACTGAAGCTGAAGGATTGCACTCCAGCCTGGGCAGCAAAGTGAGACTCCAATTCAAAAAAAAGAAAAAGAAAACATTTCTTTGACTGTCTTTTGATATAGAGCTATAAATACATGCAAATCCAGACTTATAAAATAACATTTTACAGGAGGATGGATAATTTTGATTTTCTCAGACAGTTATTTTCTTGCAAGAGGGGCATTACATATTTGTTTAATACCAAACTTGTCTAGTGCATTTGATATAGGCTTAATTTAAAAATTCACGACATTTTCACAAATACTATAGTTGCATGTTAAGAAAGATACACACACGGTAATTAATATAACCAAGTACATTTGGAAGATAGAAAATAGTATAAAGTATTTACAATCCTACTGGGCTCAATGATCATATCCACAGTATTTTAATCCTCTCCTAGTTGCTAGAGAAAGTAGTTGGTGATGAAACTGGTGGTAATACTCATAATAAGGAATATAAATTAGAGTGCTTGTGCCTGCCCACTTTGGTGCTTTCCCTGCAGGATCTCATTTAATTACATCACCTCCCCTATAAGAGTCTATTGTTATACTTGTCTGGGAAATGAGAATCTTGGAATGTAAAACGGTGAGGTAACCTACCCAAGATCTCAGAGCTGGCAAGTGAACATCTGGAAGGAAACTTCAGGTCATGTGTCACTAGAGTCTGTGCTTGAACCCACAGGCTTTGCTACTTCTTGTTAGCCCCAAGCATAAGGAGCCTTCAAAATGCAAATCTTTTCCTGTCACTAAGTGAAGTGAAACCCAGTCACAGCTCCCCATCTCAGAATTAAATGCAAAAGACTCACCCATTTCTTTCAAGTCTCATCATCTGACCACAACGACCTGCTCTGCTAACCATCTGTCAACTTTGCCTTCCCTCACGGTGATGCAGACACCGAGCTTCATGGGGTTCCTCCAAGACATCGAGTTTGGTTTTGCACTCACCACCCTCTGCCAAGAATACTCTTCTTCAGACTTCCATCAAATACTCTATCCTTCCCTTAAAGAGCATGCTCAGCTGCCAACTCTTCAAAGAGGCCCTCCCTCAACACCTTTGCTAAATAAAGCTTGCTTGCCCCTTACCCTCATTCTAACTGTAACTTTAGCCTACTTAATCACTTCATGGAATGTATCACTATCTCAAACAATGCTGCACAATTATAGTGATTCATTCACTTGCTTAATGTCTGTTCCTTGGGGCAGGACCTTACTGTTCACCCACGTGTCCATAGTACCTAGAATGGTGTCTGGCAAAAGGTACATGCTCAGAGAACTTTTGTGGAATGAGTGAGTAAGAGTACTTGTGAAGTTTTAACATAGAATATTTGTGAAATTGAACACACTACCATCAATGGATAGAGAAGAGTAATAAATACTGATTAGAACTGAAAACAAAAGTAAAAGTGGTACTAGGGTTTTTTTAATGGTTTCTCATATACAATCTTTAGAGTGGTATATAACTATGCAAATCTGTATGCACAAACAGAAGAAAAACTGGACAGCAATTATGAAAACCACACACCGGGGCTTCTGTACCTGGGGATCAACAGGAAAGCATCTCATTTAACTTCCATTTGAAGGGCACACAGCAAGTTATGGGATGTGCGTTACTTTAGGCGCCAACCCGAGAAGTGTAGGATGAAATGAGGTAAAAAGGGCTATATGTGAGTCGAAATAACAGGAAAGAGGAGAATATTTTGGTACAAATCCTCATTCTTTCATTCCTGGAACTCTGTTAAGTTTCAGTATACCCCCAGGAATGTGATCAGTTTCAGTAAACTCCAGAAATCACTTAATTGTCTCATGTTGCATCCCTACACCTCCTAATTTCTCTTCAGAAAACTCTCCCTATTTTGAATATAAAAAGGACACGACTCGTGCATGACTGGTCCTATGAACTGATAAAGAGCCAGATAAGCCCCACAAGAGTCAGGGTGGACGAAATCCCCAAGGCCCAATCTCAGCACTTTCGTTTTGCATGTGGAAGGTACAGAGATTCTGGGGGCAGGGACAGAAAGTGGAGAGACTCCCTCATCAGTAGAGACTGTTTCATGGTGTGTGTACATATGTTGGGTAAGACTTCTGTTTAAATTCAGACCAGCCTGTGTAATATTACATTTTCAAAGAACACAAAGAGAAGTCTGTTTATTAACTTGAATGAGAGAAGTGTCTTCAAAACCCTTGAAGTATATCAATAAAGATAAGTGGAAATCATAATAGAATTTTTTTGTTCCTTCACACTCATGACATTAACCTGAATTTGCATGTGGATATAACTATGGATACAGGTAATACAGACATAATGAAAGAGGATAGATTTTTATTAAAATAAATATATTTTTAGGAATATGAAATATAAGTGTGCTTGTATTAATACCATGACAAGTGTGAAATAGCAAACTAAGGAAAAAAATATTTCAATAAAACAAAAAATTTTCTCTTGGTCTGAGATTGTATATATTATGTTTGATGGCAGAGTGGGGCATTTTATTTAAAACCACACTGATTAACTTCTTCAAACAGAAACCTAATAAAGAAAAAACACTGTTAAAAAGCAATAGAAGGCCAGGCATGATGGTTCATGCCTGTAATCCCAGCGCTTTGGGAGGTGGAGGTGAGAGGATTGCCTGAGCCCAGGAGTTTGAGACCAGCCTGGGCAACTTGGTGAGGCCTTGCCTCTACAACAAGCAAATAAATAAATAAAATTAGCCAGGTGTGGTGGCGCACGCCTGTAGTCCAAGATACTTTGAAGGCCGAAGTGGAAGGATCACCTGAGCCCAGCAGGTTGAGGCTGTGGTAGCCGTGAGTGTGCCACTGCACTCCAGCCTGGACGACAGAGCGAGACTTTGACTCAAAAAAAAAAAGCGATGCAAAAAGAGAAAACATAGTATCAGCTTAAAGTGTGCCAAATTAATTAAGTCAATAAGAAAACTAGTTTCTCTAGCATATGGCATGTCAAATTAATGTTTTCTTAAACATGGTTAATCAGAATTTTAAAATAAGAGATATATCCAACTTACTAAAGATTTGTCAGGATAGACTCCAGCTCTCAGTAGAGATGCCTTCCAGCTGTCCACATCCTCCTGCGAATCACACGCCAGCTCAAGGAAGCGATAGTCTTTGTACACATTCCTGGAATTTTAAAAAATCGTGCTTTTAGTTTTGAACCCATGTCAAAATGATTTTATGTCACTGTAGACAATGATGCATGAATGACAACCCAAATGGATAGCTCTCTGACAATCACTAGAGGAAAACAAAAACAATTCATATTTTAAAATGATTATTGAATTCCTACATGTATTTATAATTTTTTAAACTCACAATAAAAAGTTAAAGAGTTGTCTGTACTGCTAAGATATTAAAAAGTAAATTCAGATGCATTCAATATGATTATACTGGCATAACATTAAAAAATATATGCTGATTTACTTAATCTTCCTCTAATATTAGATAATTAAATAATTTCCTTTTTATTTTTACTATCATAATTAATGCTTAATTAAATATTTTTATCCATGAGCAACTGTCACATGTACTACTATTATTTTCTAAGGACAGATTCCTAGAAATAGAATTACAAGCTCAAAAGGTATGATCATTTTTAAGACACTGATACACACTCCCAATTACCTTTCCAGAAAAGGTGACCCAATTTAGGTAGAACCAGCAGCACTCAAGACTAACAGTCTTTCTTCTCTCCTTACCAGTAACTCTTCCAAGGAGTGCTCATTTATGCCAAAGAGCCTCCATTTCCCCACAACCTGGATGGTTCACCTGCTTATATCTCCTGTCCAGACCTGCCCCAGTCATACTGCCTACTGACTTTTCTTGAGTATTGCAAAGGAACTTTGACACGAACAACTGAACTGGTGATTTCCAACTTCTTCTTCCAACATTCCCATTTCATGTAGCAGTGCGTCATCCAGACATTTGGGGTATTTCTGATATCTTCCATTCTCTAATCTCTCTCTTCCATTTTGTCACCTAAAAGTGTTCCTCTCTTTAAACTGGTCTTATTATCATCAACCCTCTCTTGGACTATTACAATAGCTTCCTCACTGGTCTCCCAGCAATCCATGGCTCCTTTAAATTTGCTCTCTGTCCTGAATCTTCATGATCTTCTGGAATAAGACACGCCAATGGCTACTTGATTTCAGGAAAAAAGACCACACTTCCTATGATGGTCCCAAAGACCCTAAGGTCTGGCCAGTCATTACCTTCCTCTCTAGCTTTTTACATTTTTCTCTTTCTGCTCCAGCTACACTGGACTTCTAGTTCCTCCAAGAAGTCAAATGCACAATGCTTACCTCTAATGCCTTTGGATACGTGCTCTCTGCCTGAAGCTCTCTTTCTTTCTCTTCTGCACAGTTAATTCCTAGTTTCTTAGGGTTTCTGCTCAGTTACCACGTTCTCAGATGTAACTTCTCTGACACCCCTCCCGGGTCAGCTCCTCTTTCACAAATTTTCCACAGTTCTTCTTTTCTTTGTAGGACTTATCACAGCTGTGCTTTCAGAATTATGTGTGTGTTTCTTTTTTTTTTTCTCTCTCTCTACCCTTTCCTTCCTTCCTTTCTTCTTTTCCTTTTTCTTTCTTTGTTACTTAATTATTTATTTTGATTCATGTCTATCTTCCCAACTAGCCCATAAACTCCATGAAGACAAGGAATGAATCATTTTCATGTCTGCCGTTATACCCCCAGGGGCTTCTGGGAAGATAATTGCTTACTTCTATTCCATTCCCTCCACTTCCCACTCATGTCAAACAGACCTTCTCTCCTCAAGCCAAGTAGATATTAGGGCTGGCACTCAGGTAGAGTTCTGAACAAGACAGCTATTGTGGCACTTTCTTGCTCTGGACTGAACAAGAGCTTTGTGACTATAGCAGAAGAAGCCTAGGACAAGAACCAGCCGATCCTTGGTAGTGCTGTCCCCTCAGTGATCACAGGATCTTTGAGTGTGCCTGATCCTGTGGCTCTAAGAAAGTATGGAGGGACTAAGTTTTTCTACCCGAATGCAGGAGAAAGATTCCTTCCTGGTGCCTCCATAGATAATAACTGGCAACTTGCCTATAATTGACCCATGACAACTGAGATGTCTGCACCTTCCCGTGCTCACAGGACAAGTCCACTTAGAGCACCCAGCAGTTAGACTTGCGCTGCAATGAACAAATAAAAATGAAAGGATACCTAAAGAGGTTTTATAGCTAGAGAAAGAAAGAATGAAAAAAGCAATCACGACAGTCCATCAACGAAGAAGCACTTTGGGAGAAGCAGAAGACAAAAGAACAACAAGTACTTGAGGAAGTAAGTGCACGGCATTAAAAAAGACTCCTGGAACTAGAATTGAGACTTCTTTTTTTTTTTTTTTTTTGAGTTGGAGTTTCACTCTTACCCATACTGGAGTGCAGTGGCATGCTCCAGGCCACCACAGCCTCGACCTACTGGGCTCTGGTGAGCCTTCCGCCTCAGCCTTCCAAGTATCTGGAACTATAGGCATACGCTACCATGCCTGGCTAATTTTTTTGATTTATTATAGAGATGAGGTCTCGCCAAGTTGCCTAGGCAGGTCTTGAACCTGCGGGCTCAAGCAATCCACTCACCTCGGCCTCCCAAAGCACTGGGATTACAGGCTGAGCCACCAAGCCCGGCCTAGAATTGAGACTTCTAAATTAAAATATTGATTAGATAAGGTACAAGAAAGGATAATCAATGTTGCGACTGGAATTAGCAGCTTTGAAAATTCAATAGAGTGGAAAAATACAATGAGAGAGAAATTAAAAGGGTATGTAGGAAAGACCCAGAACATCTAACCTGTAAATAATAAAAAAGAAAGGAACATGAAAGGAGAAAAATAATTGCAAAAAAGAAACTTTTTTTTTTAAAGAAGCTTTTTCTGTGATCTAAAAAGGCCCAAGTATATACATCAAAAGTGAAATTTCAGGTGAATTTAAAGAGAAAAAAAATGACATTGAGACAAATGAATTTCTTTTTTTTTTTCTTTTCTTTTCTTTTTTTTTTTTTGAGTCAGAGTCTCACTCTGTCGCCCAAGTTGGCGTGTTGTGGCACACTCATGGCCACCCCAGCGCCGACCTGCTGGGCTCTGGCAATACTTCTGCCTCAGCCTTCCAAGTAGCCGGAACTACAGGCGCGCGCTACCATGCCCAGTTGCTTGGGCTGGTCTCGAACCTGTGGACTCAGGCATCCACTAACCTCGGCCTTTCCAAGTGCTGGGATTACAGGCTGAGACACTGAGACCAGCCCGAGACAAATGAACTTCTTAAAAAAAAAAAAAGTAAAAAAGAAAAGCTTGGTAAGCATACTTCCAGATAAACAGGTAAACTTGTATCACAGAAAAAAACCAAAAGTAAAAATTACTTAGAAAGCAATAAAAATATAAGCACTTCATATCCAATAGAGCAAAGACTGTAGGATAATGTATGACCTTAAATAAGCTTACCATTTAGAAAAGAAAGATCAATATTCATCTAGAGAAATCATAAAATAGTTTCAAAGAAACAAAAGAGAATTAACACAGATTAAAAACAAAATTATTGACATAGAAAATATAAAAATAGGCCAGCTCGGTGGCTCAGCCTGTAATTCCAGCACTTTGGGAGGCCGAGGTGAGTAGATTGCCTGAGCCCGCGGGTTTGAAACCAGCCCAGGCAACTTGGTGAGACCTCATCTCTACAATAAATCAAAAAATTAGCCGGGCATG